>NC_049996.1:4161039-4213331 GCF_000003815.2 Branchiostoma floridae
CTATCTGTTTCATGGCAAACTCAGAAGTTCCACAGCAAACTCCCTTCCTCGGCAAACTCCCTTTCCCGAAAGAAAAAAACATAGTCAACATAGAAAATCGCGGAACAACGCCCCCCTCCCCTAAATACAGCCCCGTTCCGAAGACTGCAAGGGAGTCTAGGTAATACAGTTGTCGTTCCTAGATGAGGGTTGTTTCACTACCCAGACATGAGAGCCGTTTCGATATTCCTCCACGTTGTTTCCGTCGAAAGCAAAGTCAGATGCCGACTGCAATATCATCGCTACAGTTGCATACGGAAGCTCCTTGATCCATGAAGCCATAGGAGAGAACTTTGGCCCGACAGCGGTCCTGTTATTATTAGTTGCAGCTGACGTCCTGTCCACGATCTTGAGTAGAAACTCCTTGCTGATCGATGTAAAATAATGACCAAAAGAATGTTCCTAGGTACCCTCAGATAACGCACCCTGGTATCTAGACACACTTAGAAGGCAAGAACGCACATCCACCCGCAAAGACGCGGACTCCACAATACCAACTCAACTGAAGAATTTGAAAATTGTGACTGTTGCGTTGATTGGCCGAAGGGTTGACCCTATAATTGTGTGAGAAGAAATTCTATTGGCTTTTTCTGAAGAATTTGCATGGGCACGGACACAAAGAGCTGTGAACTACCGGTAGTACCAGCCATGTCTATTGTTACAATTACGTCAAGGAGGTTGTTTGAGCTGCCTGATTACCGGTATTTCACAGTAAAACAATACCTGCCTGTAGCTAGAAAGATGTAAAACATGCCGCTGTTTTTATCAACAGCTTGAAACATCGGTATAAATTTAACGTTCAACGTTCTCATTTATTTTGTACAATCAAGAACATAATCCGGGACAAAAATTTAGTACATCGAGTCAAGGAGGTTATATCTTGACATAGATCATTTCACGTATATTGTGCGTCGACAGTAGCCAATGAAAGTTACAGACGGTAACCAAGAAAATGGACAGTATTTTGTCCCGTGTTCTCTCCATTCTTTTGACAAAAAGCTGCCCATAAATCAGAACGCAGTCCTATGTTTTGCCTATGCCCAACGTCGTTTCAGTTCAACTTCCTCGCTATGACGCGACAGGCACTCTGTATTTGCAGCTATAAAAACATCGTACATCACTAGTTTACGAATTTCCTTCTTTAGTTAGTTTATTTTCCTAGCCCTTCATACAAAGGGGGCTGATCACGTAACTGATTATCGTGATACACGCAGAAGTCTATTACAGCGATTCAGATTTATTATGTTGAAACAGAATCTCAGTGTGAGTGCAAAATAATTAAAGAAGAAAATAAGAATTATTCAATGAACGCTGGGCGTTTGTGGCCTTTGTCTGTGCTAGACAATGCAATACACATCCGGCTAACGAACTGCTGTTTATGTAATGAAAATGACGCGTTTGTTTAAACAAGGAAGTTGAAGCCTCCTTGGTTTAAGACATACTTTCCTATTTATAAACCAAGATCTATCCCTAGAATATTTTTTCCGACATGTAGAAATGAATATGAATGGCCCGTGTGGGCCCCCAGAGTAAATACTGCCTTTGGCGTTCAATACTTGCCGACCGTAGGATTTCCAAATAAGTTGGAAATATCGGGCCAAACAAATCACAGCTTCATTAATTATGATTGTTCTTTTCTTGTATTGTATTGTATTCTGTAGACCTTTCTTTCTGACCTTGATGGTATTCCTAAAAATGGCGATGCCGTTTCTTTTTTTAGTTGTATTTTGTTCCACTTTGTTCTGTCAGACGATGTCACGGGTAGACATACCAACCATTCAATACCCCCTACACTCCCCCTTATTTTGTGTTTAAAATGTAAACCTCATTGCTTATTAATTGTCCAAGCATAGCCTAGGCTGGTAGTAGTTGCCGGTAAACCTGTAATAACCCGCGACCCAAGCTTGGCTTTGAGAATAGGCGCCGCCAAGCCTTTGTCTTCTTTGTTCCGCCTGTTTCCCCTACACGTCTGGTGTAAGGGTCCTAGAAATTCCTGTACAAGCGCGTGTCCAGGTATGTAAGAAAAAAACAGGGACATTACACGCCGAACCAGGAAAGTCATGTACACAGCCAGGACACAGAACATTTCACAGGTGTGTAAGTCCCTTGAAACACCTGGAAATTAGAGTTTTTGTGCAGTGCGAAATACTGGGTGCATGTGCACCCAGGTGCACCAAAAATTGGACCTGTGCACCCAATCATTTTCTGTGGGTGCACAGGATGCACCCAAATATTTTCCTAGGTTTATGTATGTAAAGACATCAAAGCATACTTGTATACATCATATTCTTGACATCTAAGTGTTAGAAAGATAACAAAAATGTATGTCATGGTACTTGTTTAAGAATTTGATAGCTTGTAAATAAGTTTTGCTATTAGGTTATTACTTAAATTTAAGTGGTGCACCCAAAAAATTTTTGGTTTACCCAATTTTTCAAGCTGGGTGCACCAGTGCACCTAATCCCAAAAATGAATTTCGAGCCCTGCTTAAAGGTAGCATTAATAGAATAATAACGCAGTGCATTCCCTGTGGGTATCTTCCCTTTTTTCCCTAGTCGAGGGTTCCTTATGTTTGCTTTGGAGGATACATATCGGAAAGGTTTCCTTATTGCCAAGTAGAGACTGTGATTCCAATGTGTTTCTCATAAGTTTCATGGTAATCAATCACTCCTAGGAGCATAGCAGACAGCAGGCTGGCAGGTCCTTGTGTTTCTGTGGGTCATGGATATTAGCTATGTTTTCCATTGGGTTTCACATGACATTGTGTATCCTTCAGTCATCATATGTTAGAATCACAATAGAAAAGTGTCCCAGTACTAAGTGTCTACTGTTACAGTAGCTTTGTGAGGGTTCTTTATCACCCATGGAGCCAGCCCAACCTGCGGGAGCACTGGGACTAGGGGTGATGCAGAATACACCATCTTCTTTATGTATGTTATAGCCACCATCTCAATGCAAAATGCACAAGAAGTTGGTGAAAATGTCTTTTTGCTTGAAATTAGTCGTTTTGCAATTATGTTATAATGTGATGTAAAATTTCTGCCTATAGGTGATTGCTGTACAGGAGATAACACAACACAGCCTGCTTTCTGCCGCCCCCCTCCCGACTGTGACATGGGCTACCACACAGACGTGCGCTACTTCCAACTTCTCTCCGTCACCCTCCCCGCTCTGATAGTGGAACGGTCCATGAGGGCACTGACGTTGCAGATAGATGCAGAGAAGGAACAGTTTATTCAGGTGAGGATAGGGGTGTATGCTGATGCTTATTTAGACATTGGCGAAAAACTCTTACAATTACAATTTAACAAAATACAATTGAAATATATGAGGACAAGCAGTGTTTAGTTGAATAGGATGTATGCTGAATAAAAATTCTAACGGGAAACTCTATGATTCCACTACCCACCCCAAAAATTCTAGGGTCGGAAGGTTTTCCTAAGGTAGGATAGGAAACAGGCAACTAAGTTTTTTCCTGGGCCCAAGTTGAACTAGAAACCTGCTTGTATGTTGATTTTTTTTTAAATCACAGATTTTAGCAACTGAAATCAGCTAATATACTAAAATTATCATTCTGAAGTTTACCATTCCATGAACTGTTACCATGGAAATCTGTTGCCATGACAATGCTAGTTACCATGACAACCTCTTGTCTCCAGGACGACCGAGTGACGAGGAAGGTAACCGAGGCCATGAGGCAGAGCATCCTGAACCAGGCGGAACAGATCCGAGCAAACGGTACGGCACGCGCAGCTCTCGTCCTGTCACGAGCGTACGCACAGACCAACCAGACGACAGAGATGTCTCACGTTAACGGACTTCAGCTGATGTACAATAATCTGAATATCTCACAAGAGGAGGAGAAGGCCTCTCTGCACTGGATACGGGCTTTGGAGAAGCATCCACAGTTGTATAGAGGGATCAGTTATCAGGACTATGTTGGAATTACACATAGAACCCAACCGTAACATACATGTACAATGTACATACTTGTAAACTTGCAATGGATACGGGTTTTAGAGAAGCATCCACGGCTCTGTCGAGGAATCAGTTTTCAGGACTATGTTAGAATTACACATAGAACCCAACCGTAACATAGATGTACATGCACAGCTGAACTAGTACATGGTAAACTTGTACAGGATACCGGCTTTAGAGAAGCATTCTCATCATTCGGGGTCAGTTATCAGAACTATCGAATAGTTAGAATTACACATAGAACCCAACTGTAACATTTAGAATACAATATGGTGTATCAGGGCTCGAAATCCTTTTTTTTGCATACCTGCACTGGTGCAGTTAACATTGAAAATTACCTGCACCAGACAAATTATACCTGCACCACTCTGAATTTAGGTAGTATGGATCATACTAAAATTGTTCAGGAACCATTGCTATTTTTTTCTTTTATACTTTATAGATGGTAACAGTCAATGCAGCTAATAACAATCCACAAACACCTACATCATAATTTATGTATAAAACCCTGCACATGGACAAGTGCAGGTTAGGTGCAGGTAGACACCAGAAATACCTGCACAGCTCCATTGTTACCTGCACTAACCTGCATATGCAGTTGGTATTTCGAGCCCTGTGTATTCTGCACAGGATTCTTACCATAAAGAGACTGTCACATCTTTTAGTGGATCATTTGAAGGACTTTTTTTCAACTGCACAAACTACTTTGAACTTTATGTTGTTCTCCGTGCAGTGGATATGTGCCTTAGAGAACCACCACCACAATTTCATTAACAGATCACAGTTTCTTAGGACTATCTTCAAATTACATAAAGGAGTTAGGTTTTGTGTGAGGTGCCTTTACTATAATATTTAAGATACATTCCATCACTGCACAGGCCCTGTGCAAAAATGAGTCAAGAAAAAATGTCCATATTATATATATACAATGCAATCATGTAAACACAGAAGATTGGTAAAATATTCATCTTTTTTTATACTAACATTGAACAAATGCACTATTTTATATGTTTCACTTGAATGTATTGTGTAGGGTATAAAGAAAGTATTTTGTATATTCTGTGATATTTTGATGAAATGGTTTTCAAAGAAAAGTGATGAAATGAATTGAAATGTTTGTATACCCAGTAAAATGTATACCTCCCTTAGTTGACATATACAACAATCACAAAAAAAGCAAATCGCACGTATGATAAAGGTTTAGCAAATAAATGCCCTTTATTGTCAACTTTATTTCAGACTATATAGCAAGTATTACAACTTATTATGAATACATTTAAGAGCAAGATTAATCTAGTTCCAAAAAATCATGACCATAGTTAGTTTGGAGCCTGAGATATCAAAACATGAAGTTCCACTGGAGTACCAAAGGAAAACCGCTAGGGAGCCCAAAACCTAATCATTTCCAGCCGTTTTGTCATGTCCCACCAACACACTAAGTATGAAACAAATTCATTTAGCCATTTTTAGTTACCTTGTTGACAGGCAGACACACTCACACAAACACTGGTTAAGATACAACATCTATGAATATTTCATGGGGATACTTAGTAAAAGTAGGCCATGTTTGAAGAAAGGAATATCTCTCAAGTTTGAAGACTTAAGTGAGGAAGGATTTTGTGTGGTTAGAAAATTCTTCCAAGAAGAATCTTTACACACAACCAAGTGTTTTGAAACAGAAATCACTAAATTTTTAATGTTTTTGTTGAAAATCCATCATTTGATATATTTGTCTTTGTCATCACTGATGTCATTTGGTTGAATTCACGTTGTTAGAGGGTCGGGAGAGGGGCAAAGGTTTGGAAGAAAGGCATCCTCGAAGACACATTGGCCCTATCCTTGGTGCTGAAAACCTTGAAAAATATTCACAGTCTATACTTAGTCTAGTACATTATTTGTCACTTTTATTAACTATAAAGAGAGCACTTCTAAAATTCAACAATTACGTTTTTCCTAACGCATCTAGACGCAAAAAGGAGATGACAGAGTTTCAAAATGTCACTGTTTGCTGCTTTCATTCTGTGTTGCTATTGCTCAAGTGTTCTACGATGTCCTTAATTTTCATGGATGAAAAGCGACTCCTATCAGGTACAGAAATTATGGCAGGCAAAAAAATGACGTCTAAAAGCTGCAAAACTTACAAAGGCCGCTAGGAGCCCCCACTGACACGTGATGTGAATGTCCCTAAATGACTCAAGTAGAAAACTTGGCCTTCATACATATAGACACATAATAGATCTTACAGTGCGGTCTATTTGGCTGTGTGAAATGTGTTCAGCACCAAGGACAGTTAGTGGATGGTTAATAACCTATCTGGTTAAAAGTTATATTTTGAACATGCCTTTCTTCACGCTTTCCCCAATGGTGACACGTATGGCCTGCCCTCTTACAGTTTCTCATCACAAAGTGAGAAAAGGTTAGCTACTTAGGTTAACTTAGTGAGTACAGCTGACAACAAACAGGTGGTAATAAACTGATCCTGGCTGTCCATCACAATCATCAGTTCAACCAATGATATCATGGTAATTGGTGGTTCGACCAATGAGAGAGTTACGTTGCTACATTCCATTGCTTTATTTTGCATTAAATGTTTTTATTTTGCATTTATAACGTTTGGTGGAGGTGGGCGTGGCTAAGCGTGGGTCTATGATGCAATGATGTGTCAATCTTGAGAAATTGCAAACCTATCAAAACGCACATAGAGCACACTATATGGGTAATCAGGCCACAAGACCGCATTACCAAGCGCGGACTAATACCAGGAAGTACAGCACCGGCTGACCAACGACTTGCCAAAAAAAGTGATTTAAGTGGGTTTTTTTGTGTGTGTGTGGGGGGGGGGGGGGGATATAATACACAGTCAGCCAATAATGATGGGCCAAATAATGGAGGCCTTCGATAAGGTGAAGCAATCATAATCGTCTTTTACAGTCTGGAACTACTTTTTGTAACCCGATTCTTGTCCTTGGTGCTGAATCACCTTCACATAAAATCAACCAAGCCACATTTACCAGTTCACAGCAGTCGTTCACCTTATCTACTAAATCTTCAGCTTTTGGATCTTGAATTTTTTCTAGTGATGTGATCGTAATCAATTTTATTGATTTATACTCAGAAAACCTAGTTTTTTCGCGTAAAGACCAAACTTTGCCAGTATTCTGCCGCCCTCTTCAAGAATGTTTTGAAAAAAGCTCGGACTCGCACGAACACAGCCGCTATTACGAGTAATTACAGTATTTCATCAGACCAATATTCAATTTCGCAGAGAACATTTGATAGTGTTAACGTTATAGACTGAAGTGAGAGATAGACGAACTTATAATGTGAAACGTTACCGAGTTATCTGTTGACGGTCCCATATGGGGGAAGGGGTATTCAAGTTCCCTTGTAGTCGTTCGGTACACGTAAAATGTTAGAACACGTTTTGCGTAGAACGTCAAGATTCTTTGGCGTGACGTTATGTTTATGTGATGTTCGAATGTTCTAAGATCGGTTCGTTATTTATTCTACGTCCCTTCTTGATTTTTGAACGTGATTTTGACGAATCTGTCTTGGTTTTGTCCTGCAAATTTTGCTCTCATTTCCTTCTCGTCAACTTGAGACTGCACTTCTGATAGTAGAAATGATCTGTTCCTTTCTGTAACTTCTCAACTTGCCTGATTTTACTTCAACCGTTTAAAGTTTACAAAAGATCCTGAAAAGGTAAGTGTGGCTTAGTAGTAGAAGTTTTGGACATATCAGACATCCAAAAAAGTCGATGCCAACCTTTGCTAACATTATTTTTAGCATCTGTATCGTTAGTTCACCTTTATTTCAGGGGTAATCTATATCCGTTGTTTTTAAAAACAGGGTACTATTTAGGGATGCCACATCGACGGGCGGTGGTTTCAAACTGCAATATTTTGAAAACGTTGGGTCCGTTGAAATAATGTGAAAAAGAGTACAATTTAAACCACGGTTTTTAAAACAATGGATATACATAAAGGTAAACCAGCGTTAGTTAAAAATTTACTGGAACATGAAAAGCTAAACTGACCCATATTTACGTGTGATGTTATGTTTCTTTGTTTTGCTGTACATGTAGGCACCTTGATGAAACTTCCAGGTTTCAGCTAAGAAGATGGTCCTTGGGTGCCCTTATGTATCATACAATTGAGACTTCAGACTTTCACAGGTGTGTTCGTCTTAAAAATATTGTCTTTATTGTAATTTTACGATACATATTTCTCACAGCTTGATACATCTTTAGATGTCACAATACCATACTGCAAAAATAGGCAAATATATCAAGGACTGTCTGACGGCTTTGTTATAAGATTAGGAATATCAATTGATGATTACTCCGTTGTAATATACATCAAAGAGTTATTGTTATGTTAACTAAGCTGTTAAGCTTTTTTTTAAAACCTCTATCTTGTACTTTGTGTAATAGTTGTTGCCAAACATTATATTGTACCGTGTACAATAAAGTTCTCTCTCTCTCTTAGATTGTAAGGTTTATTTGTATGTGTATTGAAAAAGGTAGTACTATGAGTATCATCTGATATTCTTAAGCTACCTTAGATAGTAAACTAAATTTGAATTCCTTATTCCTTCATCTTACGATGTATCTGTTTACTTCTCCAGAATGTTCATGGTCCCTGAGTGAAGATGTTCCCAGAGTATCTGCAATATGACAAATATGAAATATGAAATCTCAACTGAATTGAAGTGGATGTACAGAGAGGAGTAATACTGAAATGTGCACAGAGGCATTCTCTCCACTTTGAAGCTTCTGCCATTGAGTATAACAGGTATGTACAGGTACTGAAAGTCTGTTCATGGTTTGTCCTTATTGTAAAAGAAGGAGAGAATAACTTTTTTAGCTAATATGATGAATACCATGTAACGCTTTATCTGTGTGGTGACCTTTATCCGTTGTCTTTAAAAACAGCACATTTAGGAGTATTATATCTGCTGTCTATAAAAACAGCACAATGTTTTCAGGAGTATTATATCTGCTGGCAGTGATTTCAAATTTGCAATATTTTCAAAATGTTCCGATTTGAAACCGTCCGTCGACTTTATATATCCCTAAATACGTGTTTTTCTTCAAACAACAAATATAGGTTACCCTCGGATAAAGGAGAATTAGTGTTAACACTTTTAATATAAATAGTACCTGCTAAAATACAGATCCTGGAGGTTTTGATGTCAAGTTGGTTGTGAGAACTGAGCTGTTTTGATTTGATTTTTTTTTTGTATTTTCATTTTGTACAGCTGCTGGTCAAGGTGTGGATTTGTGACAACAACACTCACACCCGGTGTACCCCACAGAAGGATATTTGGACCACTTAGGACTGAAGATGCCCATGTGGCATTTTGGGCAGCACCATACATTGAGCTGTCTGGGACATCACAGGTATCTCTAGTATGCCATGGCACTTAAACACAGCACTGATACAGTTACAGTAGCACAGTGTCATCAATCACACGTATACGTCCTTATGCACTGGTTCTTACATTAAGTATATATAGTCCGTGTGAAGATGTTGTGAAATGATTGACACTTTTGGATTCCCGCTTGAAATGTGGAGACTCTTAATTCCTTGGAAAAAACCTCAAATGGGAGGTTCTTGATAAGAAAGCAGAAGAGATTGTCTATCATATCAAATTTTGTACAGATTCTTTTAGTTATAGTAACAAGTAGATGTCTGTAAAATGTAATCTGCTTCAGTCTGTCGAGTTACAAACCTATGCAATACATGTATAACAAAGTGTTAAGTCTTATATGTTTTCCTGATTAAGTTTCAACTGCTCAGCCAGAACCAGATGGACTAGGTGTTTTGTTTTGTTTTCAACAAAACTGGAGATTTTATGAATCAGTTAGCTAAATCAGGGCTCGAAATACTTTTTCTGCATACCTGCACTGGTGCAGGTATCATTGAAAAGACAAATTTTACCTGAACTACTCTGAATTTAAGAAGTATGGATCATACTAAAAGTATTGAGGAACCATTGCTATGTTTTCTTTTATACCTAATGGTAACAGTCAATGCAGCTAATTCACATGCACCTACTAAGTACATCATAGTACATTTATGTACAAAACCCAGTACATGGACCAGTGCAGGTTAGGTGCAGGTAGACATCAGAAATACCTGCACAGCTCCAATTCTACCTGCACTAACCTGCATATGCAGGTGGTATTTTGAGCCCAGTAAATGCATTATCAAACATGAATATGAATTATGTAATATGACATTATTTTACTTTTCCACAATGCTGCTCGATTATCATTCCTTGAAATCTGTCTCTCTCCATTGTTGTAGACTATTAATCATTTCAGAGTGCACATGTAGACTGTGTTCACTTTGCATCTTTCGATCACACAGCACACACAAATTTCCAGAGAGTCCAAAGCTGAGCTCCTTTACGCTGAGACCTAAGTCTACATTTTAAACAATTGTTATCATTTTAGTGTGTCAAAATAGACTTACTGACAGTTGTTTGATTTGATCCAATTTCTAAAACCTACCTCCTGTAGAAGTGAGGCTAGTAGGCTCTAGATTAGAATCCTAATTTCATTGCAATGGAACCTCCTTGATTGAACTGTAAAACTGCTCTTATATCGATCGAATCAAAAGCCTCTGAATCTTTGGCACTAAGCTGTTTAGAACAGACTAGTATAAGTCAGTAGTATAAATCAGAACAGGACAGATAAAATTTCTTGGGATGTCTATGTGCCAAAGTCACTTTCTAATTGAAGCATAATCCCCTAATTTCTTTTAACTCAAGATTTATTTCACTGACGCTGCACAAAGGTATGCTGTGCTATGTCCTCCATTATCTTCAATTGCTCAAGAACCATTCTAATTGGCTACTCTTCCAGCACTGCAGCCCAACACTTTAACCTTGATATCTATTTTTTCATCTCAAAGACTATAATATTATATAGTGTTACATGATTGTATAATGATAAGAATGATCAAAATTTTTGTCCTCTTTCTCCAGCACTTTTCTTTGTATTTGGTAAAGAAGTTACACTCTTATTTGATAGAACTTGTGTTTGCAAGTCACTTTGTCACATTTCTAAAATTTCCTTGAACTCAAAGTTTATTTTTTAGACTGCACAGGATATGATATTGTGCTCCCTCTATGGCGATTCTTACTTACTATCTTAGACATCTATTTTGTTTTATCTCAGAGTTAAGACTATATAACAATAAAAATAATTCCTGTCCTTTCTCAAAACACAGTTCTAAATTCCCTTTCTTTAAATAAGCACTTTATAGAACTTGTGTCTGCAAATTTCTTTAAGCATCTTTCATCTCTTACTGCAATGATCTGTGACTTGTAGTGACCGCATGACTACTTTTCTCCAGTCTTTTATACTGTCTATGAATGATTCACGGTTTGTGACATCCAAAAGTTGATGACTTATCGAGTCAGTTAGCTCCTATCTTAGCAACATTTTTGAAAATGATTTGGCATTACATTCATACTATTTATTTTCCTTCTTGGTCAGTCGTTCATATCTGATCTCTAAAGTAAGATTTTTAGTTCCCTACTTGCATGTTAACTTTTAAGACATTCAAAGGGTAACTGTTAATTTTCTTATCATCTTGCAGATTATCTGCTGTAGTTTCTCCCCTTTCTCATTGTTACATCTAGAAATTGATGATGTGTTATTTCACATTACTTCACCTGCATGCCTCGCCAGGCCCAGGGTCTGGATTGTACAAGTTTTTGTATTAATTCCTTCTTCTATAATTTGTAATTTGTGATTTTTCCTGTGATGATTTTAGTTGCACCCTTCTTCCTGAATTTGTTGTAACTAAGCAACTTTTGTAAACATTGCAATCCTTTTCAGAGATTGTGTTGAACTGTTTGCTCTTTGTTCTATCATCACTGCGACAAGCTCGCTCTGATTTCTGGTACAGGACATAGGACGACATTGCTAATTCTTGTTGCCCTTTATTGAAGTTACCGGGACACTTTTTGTGACATCTACAAATGTCAATCTGACTGGAGATTTTTAAGTTCAGGACATTTGAAATTTTGGTCCCAAAATCATCATAAAATATTTTGTTTTACTTTGTGACTTCTACAAATGTCAAGCTGACTGGAAATTTTTAAGTTCAGAACATTTGAAATTTTGGCGCCAAAATTCTACAATATATCCCTTTCAGTCTATTTGTTTTATTTTGTGACTTCTACAAATGTCAATCTGACTGGAATTTTTGAAGTCCAGAACATTTGAAATTTTGTCGCCAAAATTCTACAATATACCCCTTTAAGTCTATTTGTTTTACTTTTTCAGCAATGGTTGATATCTTGGATCAGAGTTTCCCTTCATGTAAATGGTGGTTAAAGGGTGACTGATTCTCCCTGTGATAATTTTTGTTGCTTTTTCTTCTGGAATCTGTACCTTTAAGTTAGCAATTATCTAAGTGTTTCGATCTTCTTGAGCATTATTATGTTAAACTTGTTGCTATTTGTGTATCATTGCGACAAGCTTGCTGCTAATATGTCTGACAGAGAGCAACCATAATTCTTCTCCTCCTCCTCCATTGAAGTTACCAGGCCACTTTTTGTGACATCCCAAAGTTGACGGCTGATGATTTTGATTTAATGTTTCCCCTGCCTGGGTCTCCAATGAACAACTTTGTATTGCCTCCTTCTGTGACAAATGAAATTTTTGGTTTTAATCTTTTAGAGGTAAAACCATTTAAAAGCCCTAAATTTTCAACGTAGAAATTGTTTATTATGCATGTCTGTTGCATGCTATGCATCAATGTACCTAGAATCTAAGTCTTCCTTCAACTTACAAATATACTTCAGGACATCATAGCTAACCGCTTCTTTTTTGTCTCCATAACGTTGGTTTCTTCCTCCTAATTTCTTCATAAAAGAAGATATTAACTTTAAGTTAGCATTATATGACGTAACACTCCTTCCAACTAGACCTCCACGAAAAGTGACGTTACAGGCCGAATGGAGTATTTTTTTGAGTTAGATCAAGGCACAAAATAAAACAGAACAAATCTGTTAGGATCATTCCACTGTGTCGGATTTTAGGCAAGATGGTCAAAATTTTCTTAGTTGTCTGCTAATGTAATATTAGCTAAGCATGTTCTCTGTCTTCCTCTAGGTACCGGTACGAGCAGCTCTTTGAAGTTATGAAGCTCTGTGGTCTCAGCGCCTTCCTTCCTTTTTGTGGTCCATATGGCCAATGATTACTTGCAATTTTTGTCACGACCTGTCTCCCGCATAGTCATTCTTTTTGTCTTCTTGCGGCCTGTCTCATGCATAGTCTCTTCTCGTAATATGTCAATCATTATTAGTACCTACACAGCCAGAGGACAAGAGGTTGGATCTTCAAAGTAAAATGGATACTTTAAGTCTGTTCCAAACATCTTGTTCATTTCCTCTTCATATTTTTGCTAAAAACTTCCTTCTGTCAATTAACAACTCCTGGGTACACTTCTACTGACTTATGCCAGATAGTAAATGTCAAAAGGCATTTTACCTGATATGTTATGTATGTATCATTGTGGCATTGATACATTGATCTACGAAAAGTCAAAACCTCAAATTTACAAGCTTCTTCGTGTTGGTTTATTCTGCCTTATTAGCTTTAAGTGGTTTGTTTGCAGAGTCATGAGAATAAGTGTATAACAAAATGCTCTACAATGGGCTAGGAATGCATCATAGTATACTATCTAACACCTGAAATTCTAGTCCTGTCAATGTGTAAGTTTTCTTTTTGAAAAAGTCATGACTTTTGAGGTGCTTATTTTTATGAGCTTGGTGGATAAGCTAATCTGTAACACTTGCAGATATACTTGAACTCATGCCTTTCTCTGTATGATATAATAGTAAAAAAAGTCCTGTTACGTTAACGTTAACTAGCATAATTTGGATCTGATCGTTTGGACCAGTATCAGAATTTTCTGGATGCATTCTTAATTCATTAGCAAGCTCCTATTGTAAACTACTGTTAGTCTAAAATGAATATCTAAAATTGCTGTCAACAACACTTTAAACTTTAATTTAATTTTATCGATCTTATGACCATTATGACTATATTTTTTTTAATGTTGTTACTAACTGCATCCTGTAGTATTCCAAAATGATTCTTCTAGTAAGAGACTTATCCAAGTTCCCCCACTTTTGATGAAGTAATTAACTGTGCTTCGAGTTTTACTAAACTTTTAATGAAGTAATAAGCGTGCTTCAAGTTTAACTATTAGTAAACTATTACGTTGGTTTCTTCCTCCTAACTTCTTCATAAATGAAGATATAATTTAGCATTACATGACGTATAAGAGCAGATCTATTATATATTAAGTTTTTTTTCCAGGATCAGTCCACACTTGCACTGTGTTGGGTTTTTAGACAATTGTGGAATTTTCTTAGGTGTCTGCTCATGTAGTATTAGCTAAGCATCTCCTCAGTCATCCTCTAGGTACCACTATGAGCAGCTCTTTGAAGCTACTTCCAGGTCTGTGGTGTCAGCGCCTTTCTTCCTTTTTGTGGTCCATATAGCCGATGATCACCTCCCTCTCCTGATCTGTCTTCCGCAGTCATTCTCTTGGTCTTCTTGCGGTCTGTCTACCGCATAATCTCTTCTCACAATGTGAATCATTATCAGACAGTACCTACACAGCCGGAAGGCTAAGTGTTCGGATCCTCAAAGTAAGAGTCTTTTCCAGACATCTTGTAAACTTTATTTCCTCTTAATATTCTAGCTAAGAACTTTCTTTAGTCAATAAACATCTCCTGTTGACACTAACTTCCACTTTCTTTTGCAAGACCGTCAAAGTCAAAAGGCATCATACATTTTGGCTGGAAATCGATCTGCAAATTTAATGTTATAAACTCAAATTTAAACTGAACAATTAAGTGGTTTATTCATAAAAACCTGAGATCTTTAGTTATTGTTCTGATGAGCAAAACAATGGGCTAGACTCTCCTTGTGAGATACAACTGAAACCTATTCTTATATTTTCAATATACAGCTTTTTTTTTCTGACAGATGAATTTTCTTTTCAAAATAAGCCAGAACATTTAGGTCAAAGCCCCATAGATGCCTGCTGTGATGAAAGAAACCAATTTGTAGCCGTCATAGAGACCCGTACTCGTGTTTCGCTCCATATGATATAGTATATTGTAAACAGTAAAAAACTAACTGAAATATAATTATGATTTGAATTTGATCTTCTGGACCTGGACTAGACCTGGACCAGAATTTTGGTACTAGTGCCCACCCCGAGTTAGAACACTAAATTTTTATATTCATATATCCACCCAGCAGTCTTAAGGCTGCTGGAACACCATGATCACTATCAGGTTATGTTTGATACTAATGTCTTATAATTGCTTATTGCATCCTGTTATATTCAGAGACATTTCTTGTATAGACTTACTCACTTTTGTCTTGATGAATTAGTAGGATTGCTCCTACATGTGTCTTCACTAAAATATTGTTTTCTACTTGCTCCCTTTTTGCTCAATTCAGGAATTTTATTTTTCTTGCTATGATTCAGGTTCTTGTGTATTTCATATACTCAACCTTGTCATCTACTTCTATCTAAAACTGAATACCACATTATGCAATGGGTGTGGAAAACAGCAGCTCTTTTTGGAGTATGAAATATTGAATCTATCATTTAATTCCTGTCCTTGGTACTGAAACTACAGGTGATAAGAAAATCTAAACAAATGTTTCTGTTTCTTAAAGGTTTGAATCTTACTCTATCCTTCTTCACTTTTTGTTACCTAGACTAAGAATAAGTCTTAGAGAAGCTTTCCCCAATTTCTCCTCTGCAGAGATTTGTTTTGTTAGTTAAGTCAATGATTTGTATCGGATTCCATATTTATGACAACTTTGTCAGGCATTACATATTTGTAGCTCTCTTGCACTGTAACTGTATATTTGGCTTTTTCAAAATGACTAAATGGAGCATATTCAAGAGGTGAATTGATACTTTTCTGTAACTTTGTCTTCTTATTTAAAAATTTGTTCCCTTAAACCAGACATCTTGTTTCATGACTGATTCCTCTTTCACATACTAAGTTACTGCTTTCTATTCCCAGTGAAACAAAATATTTTCATCAGACAATGTAGTTTGCATCACAATAGAAAATAATCTTGACTGTTTTTTGTCCAGACTGTGACAATGTTTGGTAGTCCGACTTGATGACAAACTGCATTCTTTTTTCATTAGATCTTGTAACAGATGTATAAAGATCCATTGATCCTTACAAGAAATATAAATGGACATTCAATAATGCTCTTTTGGGGAAACGCGGGTTGAACATAGGGTAAGAAAAAGTCATTTCTATCCATCCACTAATTTTTAACCTTTCTGCATGCTTCTCATAAGGAAGCTCCTCATCAGATAAATCAGAATCAGGTATTCCCAGGAATAAAAAAATTGCTGCATGGCATTACTTCCACTTTCAATGAAATAAAACTTGTGTTCATGATTTTGTTTGGGATGATGAACAAAAAGCTACATTTGACATTTCTTCACTTCCATTTGTAGCGTCTACTAACTTTCCTGATCTCCTGAACCAGTATGCCAATAATCTCTTGAATTAAAGGCTAGACAGTATGAAAGAAGAAGTAGTTTCTAAGTGTTACCTGGTTTAACACTGAGACTTTAGTATTCGTAAAACCTATGACAGTGACTGTTATTCTGAATCTCAGCACCTCTGTTCCTGTGAGACTTCTTCTATCTCTAGTTCTATGAATGTCCACAACGTTTTTTTGACAGTCTGACTCCGTCTTTTTATCTCTTTGAATCAGTAGACATTTGTATCCATACATTCTGTGGATCTGAGTAGCTTCTCTTTGGATTCAACTCACCAACTGAACTTGCATCATAACAGATGAACTTTAATTTGCTTTAGATGCTCTTACATGTACTTCGCTCAAATTATTTGTTATTGCTTAAGTGAGTAGGTTAAGATATACTGGAATCTTTGAGTCTTCGCTGTTATGATGTTTCCTGTTTTGTTTAAAAAAAGGTAACAGCTACATGACTACATTGTAGCAGTAGCAACAAATTGTTGCTGACTTTGAAATGAGTATCTTTGCAAAACTTCATATTGAAATGATTTGTGCTGGTTGATTCCACAATTTCTTGTCAGCATCCTAGATCTGTGTGTTATAAATGAAAGTACTTTTAATGCCTCTTCCTCCTTTGTGGTAATAAAATTCTCTAACCCTTGCCTGATGAGTTATAAGTAGAGGGTAAACTAGATACTGTTTATTATGTTTCTCAGTTTGGGCCACTTTGGTATCTTGTTTTGTTACCTCCTATATCTCATTTCAAAACAATATTGACTTTGTAACTGCAAAGTGACTTGCTTATCAGTCTTATTGATCTAAGGGTTTTTAAAGACTTCGACATTCCTACATGTATTTGTAGATAATATCTACCAACTACCAATTTCTATATCTTTGAAAATGCCAGACAGTGCAAGTCCCTAAGGCTTGCTATTACGCTGTTCACCAGTTTCTACAGAGTCTTTGCCTAAAACAAAATATCATGATACTTTTTTCAATTCTTGGTCTAAATAATATAGTCACTGTGGAAGGGAAGGAGGTTGACCTCCCAATAGTTGTTATATAGTAATCAAAAACATTTCCTTTTTTGCTATGAAGCAAAAATTGTTCTCTGTATGTAGTTATTGGTGTCATCTTCTAGTTCTGTTTGAGAGTTCCCTCTATAAACTGTATGTTAGAAATGTTGACATACTGTATTTTGAGTCCTGTCCTTGGTGCTGAATTGAAATTTGCACCCAATACTGTTTTAAATGTACAGAAAATGTCCAGCTTTCTGTTTTTGTTGGCTAAACTTTCAGCTCCTGGTTGCATAACAGTATCCCTCTGCATTGAACCAAACTTTAGAGGTACCATTGCCTTCTGACTGTAGTGGGTTTCCTTTATGTTTCTTGTAGCAAATGACTACAAGAGTCATCGTTACCAGTACATAAAAAGTACATTGATTATCAATTATTTACTTGTTGTGGGAATGTGCATTATTGTGTCTTATTTGGACTGGCATTTTCTTGTTGAATGGAAATTTTCTGTAAAGAATTTATTTGATTAAAGGCTTATGACAGTACACCAAAGTATCATACAGAGGCCTTGTTTGATTTTGTGGGCTTGTTTACTTAGTACAAGCCTTTGGAAGAGATGCTTTCTTTGTACTACTTTGATATTGCTAATATCTAACTCCTTATCCATCCGCTGAAAACCTTCATGTTATAAATACTGAGTCCTGTCCTTGGTGCTGAACCCAAATAACTTCAGAGTTGTGACATCCCTTTTTCTATGTCTTATAGTCTGATCATGACATGTGTCTACAACATGGCACTGTGTAAAACAGCATGATCGGTGTGTATGTGATGCTTACCAATCAGATCATGCTACGTATTTGCCTCGTGGCGGGAAAACATGTTCTTCAGTAGAAACAGGCCCGGATTCCCCACCGTTCAAAACTTGTTAACACTTGTTGTCACACCTTTTTGACGGTAGATGAACCCCAATTTTATGTTCAAAAAGTTCTACCTACTTGTTGATATCTTTAACCTTTTTTGTTGCAACCATCTACACAATTTTTTGAGTCATCCACCAGAATATTGAAACCTTTTCATTGTACATACTTACAACCCTATTTATTCTTGCTTTTTAGTACCACTTATTTGTTATATGTAATATGATGATGTTTCTACTTCATGTAGTGGCAAAATGCCTTAGGATCCTCATGATTGTTAATCTTTTATTATAAGGTTTCTTCTAATGCAGCTATAATGGCACAATCATGATCAACTATGGTCTAATATGTGCAATTGAAGGTTTTCCTCTGGTTTTTCCTTTTCTCTGTTTTGCATTAAATTACATATTATTGATTGTATTTTGTCATTAATCAATTCTGCATCGTCAAGAAAATGTTTTGAATCCTTCCTTTCTCTTGCTGATCTTGACTGACAACTTGTCTTTTTAATGCAAATTTTGTGCAAGTGCCCTCACCATATGTAATTAAGGCAATTGAAAAAGGCAATTAAAAAGTATTTCAGGATAATATGTTTTGCTATTTCTATATTGATCTCAAGAAATTGTTATTTCTGTCAATTTGCAGCAAGAAGTCAGTATTAAATACTGTTTTCTTCTTCTTCTCATAAGAAACCTTCACTATTGACACATTGTCTCTGTCTTTAACTTAAGTGTATCATTGCCTTTCTTCTGCTTTCTGTCCTCTTCATAACTAGGCAATTTAATCATCACTTTTCAGATTTTTCTTAGAAACAAAGTTCGAAAATCTTAGAATTAATGCATGCAAAACTTCATGCTGTACGAGTGCTTTTGGCAATGGCTGGTATTTTCCTACAGTTAACTCAAAGGAGTTCCACATCATTCTGTGCAACTAAATGTATGTTTTTTTTTTTTTTCAATGAAAGGCTTTGTCAATCTTTAAACATTCCCATATGAGCATCTAAAACATTATCATGCGTATCTTTGAATTATGATAATCATGACTTTAGGTTTTTAAGTAGACAACATATAATTTTGAATAAACCTGATTTTCATTAAATCCAAGAATATCAACCTTTTCATGAAAGCTTAGTGTGGATTAGAATATCACATTGTCATACTCAAATAGTATCAATGATAAAGACCAAATTTCCATCTTTTAAACTCGTCTGACCATCTTTTCTTATTGTGATAGATACTCATACTTTTTTTCTTTGCCAAAAATGTTGAGCATCATCAAATGTCATGATTCTTGGCCCACAGTATTCCAGACATGAGGTGCATATAAATAACCTCTGCTTTGCTAGAATTACCTCGAAAACAGAGGGCTTTGTATTATATTTCATTTATGTCCCAGAATGCAGGTGGTCATATTCAGTCTTTTGTAAACGAATTTGCTTCATGTTTGTACAAATCAATGGCTGAAAATCTATTTACAATGTGGCAATGAATCAATCATGACTTGTACACTCTGAATGTCAGTACAAAATTGTTATCTTGGATGTCATAAAATTGGCTAAATTATTACTTAAGCTTTATGAGATGACATAAGGTCTCTTTACGTATTTCCTTATACACATGTATGTATATCCTAACCTTTTGTTTCAAATATTCTTTTTTGATTACAATTACATTATGTTCTACACAATACTTGGTCTCTTAATGGTTAATTCAGTTTCTGATGGACACAATACTTCTAATTGTCATTTTTGTGACACTGGTCAAGTCAAAGGCCTTTTTATTCTTAAATTTCCCCGTTTTTTGGTGTCATCAAATGGGCTAAATTATGACTTTAGCTTCATCATATGCCATAGTCTATTCAAGTGTTTCCATATACATATCAGAACCTTTTTGTTTCAAATATTCCTTTTTGATTACAATGATATGCTAACACAATACTTCAGGTCCTTCAATAGTTGATTTTTATGGTTGAACTCCCTTAGACAAAATGCATATTGTATATGCTCAGCAGGATATAAGGATCGGTCTATAATCCTTCAGGCTATTCTTAAACCCCTTTCTGCGACTATACCTGATGACATGTTAGCATAATCATATAGTTTTGTCCTCATAAAAGGTAATTGTGAAATGCCTTATTTGAAAAAAAAATACTTTCTAATCTAAACTTCTTTTTCCAGTGATTATTATAATTATTTTAATCCTTGTCTCATGAACACTTTATACATCTAAAGAACTTAACAAATTTTAGTCTTGCCATTTAAAACTACCTTTTCCAGGCTTTGTGTATTTTGTGTTTATCAATTGACCAGTCACTTTTAGTTGTAAAGAAAGATTCTACAGCCCCAATACTGGTACTTCTTCCAAAGCCTTTGATATTCTTAACTTCAAGTTCTGATGCAAAGAAAATCACCCAAAATAATGACCATCACATTGGTCTCATCCCATAATTAATTGTAATAGCCTTTATTGCACATTCATGCCCTATCGGGCTAACATAATGGGTATCTTTGATCTCTTTCACAAGAATATTGAATTGTTGATTAGTCTTCATTCAAAGAGGAATTTATTTTGACAAGTTTTTAGGCTAAACATTCACCTTACCTTCTTTAAAAGACATGATTTGTTTCTTCATTGTATATCTCATTAAGTTTTTATATATTAAGTAAATTCTTTGATGAATTTTAGACAATCCCTCTGCGCTGATTCAGGTTTCCCCTTTGTGTTTTGGTTCAAGTTTCTTTCTTAAATGTTCTTGAAAAAACTTCTCCGGCACCTGGTGGATGAATCTCTAATCTGATTGAACTAAATCTGATTTTAGATAATTATATACAATGTTAAGGAAGTAAAGATATAATCATTATGATAACTGGTTATTCTCTTTGCTGCTGCTGAATAATCAGCTACATTATCTGTACATATTTATTGCATATGTAAGCCTAAGCCAACCATATTTTCGGGATATCAAGTTGAGGGCTATCAGACTTGGTTATATGCCATATCCAAGTATGTCCTAATAGATCGTTTTCACAATGACGTCACAGTCGCGTTCGAACGTTCGAACGGCCATGTTGGATGATAAGCGGCTCGATCTCCACATGGCTGTGTGTGCACGTGGTGGACTCGTACGTGGAAAGAAGCCTTTTTTTAATTCAGAAACAGACTGGATGTTTGCCGTGCTAACTGCGAGTTCCATAAACACAGGACACGGCCTACTCGCCGTTTCTATTCAACAATATTACCTACAGTCCGTCGGCTTTTCAATAACTTGATTAAACCACTCTCCTACCAGCCCACCAACAGTAGCCCTGCCGCGGAGTTTGTGCATGCTTTCTTTTATTTTTTGGGAGAAAGTTGGTTTCTGGTACAGGGTATGTCATGGACGTATACCATGTTACACGAAAATGTCAGCAAGCTTGTTCTATTTCTTCTTCATAAAACACGGCACATCATGTCCTGAGCTGTGAATGATATTTTCACCATTACTGCCCCCGATGTTCTGTCGATAATCATGCGAGGATTAAAGATTGTTTGGCTTGTTCACGAGGAACGAAATTCGAACTTTTTTTTTTACCCACGATTGTGTAGCTGGTAGAACAAAACAAAAATTTCTTCAGTCGCAAACTTTACCTATTAAGTAAGACAAGACAAAACATGTCAATACACCCCTCACGCGCATCTCAATCGTTGTGTCAGTTTTACGCTCAGCACGGCCCAGTACGCTTACCTAAAAGTATGAGGTGAGGTGTGTATTGTGCATACGACTGGTACATGATCATATGAAGAAAAATGTCAATACGGACCTCATATGGACTTAACTTGATATATACGCTCGTGTGACTGCACCTGAAGGATGCGGTCACACATGCGTATACATTCAAGTCCGTATGAGGTTCGTATGAAATTCTTAGCCCCCACCGTGCTCCACAGGTCGCTGGGAAAATAAAATTGGACAAATATATACAGATAACATGCCAGAGGAGTTAGCTAGGTCGCAAACATACTCCCTCGGCCAACTTCTCTAGTATGTTATCTGAGTGTCTATATTTGTTTAATTCCTGCTTTTTCCCAGTGAGATATGTGAAGCCTGATAGAGACAAATAGTCCATAGGGACCTCATATGAACTTTGATAAAGATTCTTTATTGAGACACGACAAAGGTACAGAGACTTTTGTAAGGTCTACATGTACAACAGATATACGCACGTGTGACGGCACCCTTACACAAAACTTTGACCGAATCTCGCACGATTTTAGTATTGAATCGACAAAGTGTGGTGTGTCTTCCAGCGAGCTTTGCACTTGTGGCGAGGGAAGTTTCTACAAGTCTGGTCGAGTTCTGTCACCTCCAGCGCGCGACGGGCACTAAACGCAATTTGGCATCTGACTAAACATGTGCTAAGCATTCTCAGAGTTTGAATTTTCAGTATTAAGTGCAGTTACAGTCTGTCGCAATAACGTCAGCGCTAGCAGCCCTGATTCGTATGTTTAATGTTATTTGATCAACTGAATTGTAATTTTGTAAACAGACCTTTCTAATACACATGTTGACAAAGCCAAAATACGGAAAAAAGACGCGCGCACGAACTTATTTAATACCACTATCCCGCTGGTCCCCACTATCCGCTTGCCTCACGGAGTTAGGGTCGGGGAAGCGCTAAATCTTGCCCCTTGTTAGGCAAGTGGACAGTGAGGGCCAGCTCGTGCGCGCATGCGGTGGGGATTGGTAGCTAGTCCTCTGCACGCCGCCTGTCAGTAAAAAATATCACCCAGGGTAGCGGGCCAGGTACAGTGAATGATCGCGGTTTTTGCGAGGCCGCTTCACCGCGAACTCTAAACCACCGCGAACACTCCATTTCCCGCTACCGCAAAGGTAAATCCTCGCGATCGGCACCAGCATTAGATCGTTGAAAAAATTGCCATTTTTAAAAGTATATAGATCAAGACGTATTATTGCAACTTTGTCCTGATATCTAACCTTGGCTACATCACTTAATGATTCACAGAATGGAGACAAAACAGCAAACTTGAACCCGCAAGTAACTTTGCTGGTGCCGTTCTGTGTTCTAGTCATCCAGGTTATCATCCAACATGGCGCCCACGCGTGATCGAATGGTTTTCGAACGTTCTCTGAAAACGATCTATAACTTACTAATAGATAAACTTTCTGTTTCCAAAATTACTTTTTGATACGAACTGTATGCTTCACATGTCTGTCTTAATCTGTCAAAAGTTGATTTTGATGATTTAGATCCCCTGGGACAAATGTACATCACTTATTTTATATGCTTACTAGATATTATCCATTTTATGGTCTTTCTGTACCCCTTTCTACAACTTCCTAAAGAACAGTCTTGTCCTGATAAGTAAGCATCCAAAAAAGCTCAGCATGTTTATGTGAGGTTTTCATGATAAGAATAATATACAACCTACACTTTTTTCTATTAATATGCATTCTTCTGACTAGTACTAATACAAGTTGATATTTGACCTTAGGCTAGTGGATTATGAATATCCTTCATACACATGTAGATATTAGAACTGTCAGTGTTGAGGTGTCAAAATTTATTTTTACTTTATTCATCTTTCTCTTTAATCTAAGTAGCATGCTTTCAAAGCTCTATAAACTACATTGTAAATATTATGGATTATTCAAGACTTAGTGTTGAGGGCCGCGCTCTTTAATTCTTGCTAGTTATGTTGAATATTGAGTTTGATAATTTTGTTCCTGTTCATGATACTGAAATCCAGTTTTCAATTTCCCAAATATATACTTGTCTAGTAATATATGAGTTGGACATTCCTATATTCTATATAGTGTGGTCATGCTGTTGGTGATTCAACATAATTCTACTGCTCCATTGAAATAGGACATGTTCTTATAATTTCAACATTGTACCTGATGTCAAGAGGGACGAACCCATTGACTGCTGTCTTCTCTTTATATTATGGCTACCACAATTTCTTCTGTAGGATAATTTTGAGAAAAGTTCTTTTTTCAATTCAGGTTTGCAATGATATCATCTCAAGACAAAGAGGAGTCCGGTCCCAAATCTCCAGAAGTTCAACTGTCTTGTTATTTCAAATTAAAGCAGTATCCAATAATGCAAACAAAGTTAATTTCAATCCTTCTCATTGTCGTACCCAACTCATTTTTGTCCTGTTGAAAGCTTAACTGACAATTACAATGTATAGCCCTCCAATCGTTCCATTATGATGGAAATAAGTTCATTCTTTTGTGAGAATTTCAGGATACCATTTTTATAATGTTACAATTATATATGGTTGGACTGTACATGTATGCCCCAAGGCAGTCTTGGTTAAAATTCAGTCGATGATGCAACGTCTTTTGCACACTTTTACTCTCAGACTGATAAGCTTTGCCTTTATTTGATTTATTCTAAATATATAAATTTTGGCTTTGTAAACTATTCTGCTTAGATTGTTCAATGACCTGAGATGCTCCTTTGGCTTGGTGACAGCCTGGACGTTCTTGATCTTGAAGTGCACATATTAAGTGGTTCTGGAGAATCTTGTTTACTGTGACTGTTGTATCTAATGAAATAAGTTAAACTTTACTTCTAGTTTCAGGAAAACTTTAAATTTTTCTCTAATCTTGGTCTGCTTTATAAACTAAAGACAAAATGCCCAAGTCTAAATGCCTGACTACTTAAGCTGAAAAGATTCCCAAACACATTCATCTGAATGTGTAACAAAGTGGGCACAATTGTTGCAATTCCCATTATTCATTGTATAGAAAATTGACAAATGATGACATTTTTCATTGATGTATTTTATTTGAGCTACATTAACAGGCTATACAGTTTGTGCATTCAGTACACTATCTCTCTATATGATGTTTGATGAATCCTGAATGCAACGGATATTCTAAAAATGTTCTCCATAAATTCTCTTTACTACTTTTCCTTCATGATATTGCGATTCTCAGAAAAAGTATGAGTCAATTTTTTTCTTAATACAATATACATGTAGTAGTTTTGATTCTGATGTCATCCAGCAAAAACCAAGTAAAAAGTGATTGAGGATTCTCTCAGTTTGGAGAAAGTGCGTCTCTTCTGATTTAGTTATGTTCATGCTTTCCGTTGAACATTGCCTCAAAGTTGGCATGAATTAAATGCTGTTTACAATAATTATTTCTTGTCTAATAATTTTCTTATGCTTTAATACTTATTACTTCATTTTGACACTCAAGAATCGACATGTTGCCATTAGGTTGATACAATATGCGTGGAATTACACGTGTCCATTTCTGAAGGATTTTCTTCCACAATATCTGTACATGTCACTTTAACTACCCCTGTACCACCTAGTCTTATCAATTATAGCTTCCTTTGCAGGGCAAATAGGTTTTTGTTTCCAAACTCTGTGAGCTATCTTAGCTGTAACGACGGAGTAGATGAACCACAGAGACAATGCGTTTGGCGTATTTTCCGTAACAATGTGGAGCAGCGGCCGGTCGCACGTCCGACTGCCACGAGTTTACTGGCGGACTGGGGGAATTAACAGCACGTGGCCCACCCGTGGGGTGGTAGACAGGGAACTTTGTTGCCATGGTAACTGTCGCGACATGATGGGAACAGCTTGCCCATCGTTCTACTCCAAAAACCCTTCTTTATGGTGATTTGATTATTCCCAGCTTTGAGACATTGAGTCTCTTTGATCTTAATTCTCAAGAATTACTTCAGTAATTATAACTTTTTATCAATAACTTCTTCTTTTAGGGTGATCTGCTTTGTCCTAGGTCTAAGACAGTGAGTTTTTTGTTCTTAATGCTCAAGAATCACTTCCGCAATAATTCTTATAGATAACATCTTCTTTTGATCTGTATATTACCAGCTCTAAGACAGTGAGTCTCTTCTCTCTATATCCCCATCACTTTCTCTTTTTGGTCACTCCCTTGAGATTAAATGCAAAGAGTCCAAATGATTGCATGTGTAAACGTCATAATGCATTTCTTTTCTATATTCTCATGCTGAAAGATCATGCCTTTTTGATTCAAGCAATACTGGGGCTGTTTTAAAGTTTCAAAAGTTCTTTTGGACTTTTGGAAATTATTGTCAGAGAATCCTTTACTTTATTCTAAGACTTATTTTACATTTAGATTTACCAATCGAAAACACCTGCGATTATTTGATCGCTAGCTTAAACAGTTTTCTCTTTTAACCCCTTGACAAATGTACTTCACAGTTTAACTCTTGATGATCGGCCACGTCCTCTAGCCATCTATATAGCCGTGCACACGGCATTGTGCCATGTTTTACCACGAGCATAGCTGCACTACGGCATGTTGATTTTCAAAACAGAACACACGCAGCAATCAAACTATCATTACTTCTTTATTGACCAATAATTTGATAGTTTGACCAATAGTTAAATATTCCATTGTTCAAGGAGTCGTCTCTTACCTAAACCTAAGTTCCGATATAGTGTTGTGAAAGTATCTGTTCTTCCTCTGAATTTATTAGTTGCTGCTTGTGATGTATAACATATCCATGTAAGCATTGTGGGACAGTTTGGGGGCTGTTTTGACTGGCTGTATGTTGAAATATTGTCATTAAACAGTGTATATTCTTTCTTGGTCCTGCCCTTGGTGCTGACGTTTCAGTTTCCTTGTGATTAAAAAGGGTTTATAGACTTTTTTACAATGCCAGTTACTCCTGAATAAGGGTTAATTGCAAAAAGGTTGATAGATCAGACTACATGTGCACTGTTATGTATACATTGTACGAAGTTGATAAAACTTTTGTTGTTTGCTGAAGCATGTCCAATTGTAAAGAATAATGATTTTTTTTATTATCTGGATTCTAAGTTTGTTGATGTACATGTAGATGGTTTGACAGTTCTTCTTGCCCAACTCATTATAAGATATCTGAAGACTTGCCTTTTCTATTTCCTCAAGAGTCATGCTTAGTTTTCCTTCTTGAGGACATATACTGTGCGCTTTACATTTTTAAACATCTCTTCTATAAAGATAACTAAAGATATTCCTTTTAGTTTATAAGAGTTCTGCTTACTATGATATATAAACTGCAGTATTGATTGACAAGATCCATATATTTACTGATCACTTGCAGTGATCTGTGTCTTTTGTATTATTGCATCCCATTTTTCAAGCACTTTCCAGATCAGAATAGATATTCTGTACTTGCGATTAATTATTGCTACATTTGTATCTGCTAATCTAGCACTATTGTAAGCTAATGAGAAGACCGTGGCTTGGCTGCAGTACTAGTACGGAATGATATGATGATGATACTAACACTTTAAAAGCATATAATCGTCTTTTCTTTCCTTGTTATACTTGGTACTACATGTACATGAATCAATGCACTATCTTTAAGTTAATTTTCTTCTTCAAAAACCTTGGTTGACACCGTTACATCTAGACTAAGATGCACAAACCTTCTACACGAAAACTTTAGTCTCAAGTATGATAGTTTATTCATTAACTTTTACATATATCTGCAAATGTGGTCTTTGATACTGAATTATGGAAGAGGCAACATTCCTACTTGTACAAGGTGTCAGTAAACTGACAAAGGAGGTATATGCAACTTGTGTTCCTACATTGCGCTGTTCCGTGTCAGTTGTACAACGCACTATTCAGATTTGGCACGCAAATCTCGGTTAAGTCGGACCATCAGTCGGAAGCCCTTTTCTGTACAGGACCTAGGAATACGTTCTTTTAATTTGCCACAACTAATAACCCTCAGGATTTTAGTTTTTAAGCTCATAATTACCTATCTGAGCCTTAGGCCATGTTGATTTGATTATATGGATGACATCCTCCGGGAACTCCAAAACTGATGCGAGCGAGCGAATAAAAAAAAAGTTTGGCCAAAAAAAAAAGTTGCCTTCAGTATGAAATCAAAGTGGCCAGGAAGGTTGAACATAGGACTAAACACACATAGTATGGTATACCATGACCCTGTGGACCTGAATTTTCTGTACTGGTACCTCCCCCAACCAACAATAGATTTTTTTCTTTCCGTCCTTTCACATCTTATTCTTTGACTTAAGATTCATTTTGGCATTCTATACATGGCATTAGTTATCTGTTTTCTGATACTTTTTTTTCAATCTACGGAATATTTGTGTTCGTTTTACAGCTGCTTTGCACAATTTATTGTGTGGTCGAAAACTTTTTTTTTTTTGGAAATGGCCGAAAATTGGTGCGAGCGCAGATGTCATCCATATAATCAAATCAACGTGGCCTTACTGTAAAATTATGTTGAATAAGTGGTTTACCTCTTTTGGTTTATAATGGTCATAAGACTTGTATAAAACATTGAATTGCTGTTGAAAAGTGTTGTATCATCAGCATTCTTCTCGGAGTCCTCTTATTAAAGTATATCATCTAAATGCTGCAAACATGTATGTTACTATCAATGTCAAGAGTTTGACCGCATTGAACTTTGAACTAAGGAAGTCATTGTCACCCAAGCATGCCGGAGTTTGATGTAAGTTAACCCTTAAACTACCAAACCCGGATATATCTGGCACACATATACATGTCCTGTGTGCCGTGCCCGGATATATCTGGGAAAGTATATTCCCCCGAAGTAGCAGCTTTACGCGCGTGTAGCGTACGAACACTGGAAGTTAGGGACTTCGGCCTTGTTTCTTTCGGGAGGTCAGCGGCAAACCCTTACACTGATCAGATAGCATTTTATAGGGCTGAAACTCTGGCAGTTTAAGGGTTAACAAATCTCTGATGACACAGATGTGCATCTGCTTTATCTGGTCCTTTACCTTTAACTGTGTTTGTTTTTTCTTGTAAACTCAAAATTCTGTTGCTTTTCAGCCTTCCTATGATATCCTATATTATGTTCCCTATTGTTGTGATATTGAAATTTTTGCCCATTCCTCTGGTGTACTCATGTATTACATGTTGTAGCTCCAGATATGTACTGATCATTAGGAATGATCTTTAGACTTGGAATTATTACAGCCCATTTTCCAGATCAGAATATATTGCCTTGGTCATACATTTTGTAGTTAAGTCATCTTGATCTAATAATTTTCTTTGCTAATTGTTATTATTATAATAACAGTTTATGAGCATTTAATGCTCTATTCTCTTCCTTTCATACTTGCTACTACATAAATTAATGCGCTTTCTTCTTCAAAAATCTTGAATGGCACCCTTTGGTCTACTGTAACTCTCTACATGCAAACTTAAGTCTTTGTACCTTCTCTTAACTACTATCTTGACAGCCCTTAGACAGAATAGTTAGTCAGACACACTCCTTAAAATCTTGCTTAAAGTTTATGATTTCTTTAACTACCATTTTCCATGCATCAGGCATTACTCACAATTATGGTGTATATGATATATAAAGTGGTGACCAAAACAAACGTTCTTTCTCATTATACTTTTCTTCTCAGACTTTTCTGTCTCTTTATTGTGATGATTTTCTCTAACTTATCACATAATCTATTTCATCTAATACATGACATATGTATATATTGATTCCTTGTGACTTGCACAAGACTGGTGCTCTAAATATAAACAAGTTTGATTCCATTGTATTGAAAGTTGAAATTGAAATTCACCTTGAAATTTGTAATGTAATAATTCTATACATTAAGGTGAATTTGTGTGGAAAATGTGTGTATCAACAAGAATTATTTAATTCCTTAAGAAGAATATAACTAATAGTATATAGTTATATTTTTGAGTATATGTTGCAACAAGTTGGTTTCAAGAAATGTTGCTCACTCCTCCTTGTCTCGGAGCTTAAAGCTGCTTTTAGATTATCTTATAAAAGTATATTTCTAATCCTATCTTACTGCTTTTTTCTTCATCCAGGAACAAATTTGAACTTACTGATTTTACTTTCATGCAAATTATTTTTTCTAGAACAACAATGCAGTCAGTCATTTCACCAAATTCGTTCATTCTCTATAAAATGTGTTCCAAACACACTAAGTTTTTGATTATTATTAGTAGGCTTGCGATTCTTTCCATTGGATCATTGCTTCTACAATGAAATTAGGAGGATATAAAAAAAACTCATTAGAACAATAATCAACAGATATTATATAATGAGGATGGAATATTAGTTTTTCGTTAAGAATTTTTTTGTGTAAATACTTTTATGTAAGTTATCATTCTGAGTCCCTACCATGACTCTTTTTCAACACAATTCCATCCATATAGTATTACACAGATTTTGTTTGATCATATCTCATTGCCTAATATGCAGGTTTACCTCAAATTTATGATATGATCATGTAACTGTCAATGGAGCTCAGCTTGGCACTCATCATATGATACTTTGAAAACTTCATATTGTGCACATTATGTATATATTTCTTGTAGGATAGTTTTGTTCAAGTTAAGCAAATTGGTGATATGCAAGTCATTTACATGTATCATACATTTTATGCTTTGGTCATAATAGTCAAATTATGATATTGTCAATAAGATAGTGAAATATGGAACCTATTAAAAGCTGTATTCGCTATTAGTACATTACTTGTACATATACTTAAGTTCTTTTGTGGTAGAGATAGTCCATAGATTTAGCAGAGATCTCTGTATCAAACTTCAACGGAAATTAGGACAGGGATTCTCCAACTTTTTTTTTGCATCGTATCATGTTAAATATGTTGTTCATTTGTGAAGAGTTTTGCTGCTCAATTGTGAATTTCATTAAATATTCTGCCATTCGGTGGAATAAAAATCCTTTATCTGTGAATTCTTTCATGACTATTGCTGTCCAGTGGAAAATTATACAGATAAGTGTACAGTCAAATGTTGCTGACTGCAACAAATGTTATTTTTAGTCTAAGTTATGATAAAAAGATGTGATATGGCAATCAGAACCAGAGATCACTGTAAAATTTTAATGTTTTTGTTGAAAATAAAAATCTGTATTTTGATATGGTCGTCTTTGTCATCACTGGTGTCATTTGATTGAATTCAAGTTGTTAGAGGGTTGGGAGAGGGGCAAAAGTTTGGCAGGAAGGCATTCTTGAAGTCAGGTTGACCCTGTCCTTGGTGCTGAAAACCCTACTAAATACTATGTTCATAGAACAGTCTACCCTATATAAGTCGTCACTTTTATCACCTACAAAAAGGGATCACGTCTAGAATGCTACATTGTCCTTTTCTTTATACATGTAGACGCAAAAAGGAGATGGCTGGTTTTAAAAATATAGCGTTTTGTTGTTTTTATTTTGCTCTCTAGTTTTATATTGTTCCATAATATCTACCGTTTATATGGGTCAAAAGCGACCCCTATCAGGTAAGGAAATTATACCAGGAAAAATGTGACGTGTAACAGATAAGAAACATACAAAGACCGTTAGGAGCCCCCACTGACACGTAACGTTAATGTGCACAGATGCCTCCTGCGTGAGTTCCAACATTCCAAGCCACATAGATACATGTACATGAAAACGAAAGACAGAGAGAGGTAAACAAACAAAGAAAACAATGGAACAGTAACAAATGAAAGAAAACTTTTGTAAAATTGTTGCCAACTAAATTTTTGGAATGGTCACCGAATGTGGTGGCTCTAGCGCTAGCCGTTTGGAAAGCGTGAAAGTTGGCGCAGGCGTCAAAAGTGCCCCCCCCCCCTCGTCTGAATGACGTTAAAATACATGGCTACAGTGGACATTTCCTTCGTTGATCACGTGGTAGGTTATTTCATTATGGCAATGCTGTGATGAATAAACGTTCATCGTGACATTACGTCACCCTTGTGGTAAATTTATCTTCAGGAAGTGGTGAAGAGTAGAGAGTACCCATTTCCATGACAACAACATGGCTGACTATAAACGTACGTCTGTGTCTATCCATATGCTAAGCTGTAGACTGATTACAAAACAGACGTCACTGCATTGTAGACACCATCACGTACTGTAATCAGAGAACTCATCTGTAAAACGTCTTGTTTTCAGACTTCTACTTAGATTGGTCTTGAGATGGGGCCGAGTAAAGGTTAACTTCCCAAGCAAGAGAAGGGGAAATCACATTGTCTGTTTTTCTACTTATGTTTATGTATACTTTTCTAGCAATTCTTGTCGCTGTTTCTAACACAAATGTGTGCTGTAGCCTAAAAGGCAAAAACGGTGCAGACTTTTTTTCAACATCACAGGTTATTAAGCAAATTCATTGTTAACTTTTTGTATCGGTGGATGAAGGTATAGCAAATAATGTATTAATGTTTATGATACAAACAGAATAAAACATTTTACTGCTCTTTTGCCGTATACCAAAGAATCGTAATACATATGCTAAAGCTGAAGGGGAATATGTATAACGTTGCATAAATAAAACATCATCACGGGTAAGTATGGGACTATAACACGAAGAAGTTTGCTTCAGAGACATTCTAACTTTCACTGTCACCTTTACTGTAACCAAGTAGTAACTTGCTGCTCCAAACCGTCGATGTATCACATAAACAGGGAATCTATAAAGTGTATAAAACAGTAGGTCATCGAAAGCACTGTATTTGCATGGTGAACAAAACAAACGGATGACAAACCTTTCAATATGAAAGTAAGTGGACTGTTACTGCTTATTTTGTTGGAATCTCTGTGGTCGGGCTGTTTTTGTCTGCCAGCGAAATGTCAGATACAGCAGCAGAAGTACAGTCGGACATCCATGATTTATTGTAATTCTCTGAGCCTTACCATGATTCCTGATTCAATACCTTCCAACGTTTATAGATTGGATCTCAGGTTCAATAACATCAAAAACGTAACCTATCTGCCTCCTCTACCGAAACTGCGTTTGTTGGAAATGGCTTGGAACGGCATGGAATCATTTACCTGGATGTCTTTGCGTGTTCTACCAGATTTGACTTACTTATATCTAAATAGAAACCGACTACGGTATGTACAACTGGACAGCGTCATTGAACACCTGCCGCAGCTGAGAGTTGTTGATGTTAGCTATAACCAACTTGTATCAGTCTCTCAGTACGACCTGGGGTGGCCACAGGTGACAGAATTCGAAATCGCGGGAAACCCCTTTCGTTGTGACTGTGACCTCTTCTGGCTGATTGACAAGATGGCGTGTTTACAAGCCTGTGTGGGGATAAACGAGGAGGCCTGTTGTCTATCTTGCCCAGCAGCCTGCTTTCTTTCTACCAACCAGAAACGTACAGTCTGTCACAGTCCGAGTGGATTGAACCGACTGCCTTTATCAGATGTGTCCACCCAACTGACCGGTTGTGGACCACACCAGCTGACCACAAAAGCTGCAATAGCCAGTACGGATGAGGTTAACATTCAAACTGTTAGCCAGTCACAGGCTATGGTTGACACCAGAGTGCACGGAAATGCTCGTTATGCCACAAGACCTAAACCAACTGTACATAACAGAAACATAGCGACAATAGATTTGAATCATATCAACGCATTGAATGGTAACACTACAACGGCAAATTGTATCGGCCAAAATATTTTTCTAAGCGCAATGGCAGGGACGATGAGCTGCATTACTATGGTGATATTGTGCTATTGCCTGTACAATAGGAAATGCTATAGCTATGCCCAAGCTAACTAAGGTTTTCTAAGACAATTTACCAGAGGACGGGACTGACAAAAGGTACTCAGCTCAAACGTATAGCATTACTTTGCACTGTCAAAAATGCTTAATAAACCCATTTTGACTACACGGTACCTTTTAGAAATTAATGTAGAACAAATGTGTATGGAAAACACCGCTTACTTGATGTAACAGAGGTTTGCTTTGGTTGTAATGTTATATGTGGTTTGCGCTCGGGTTTGTACATGACACGAACACGAGATGTTTATATGAGAATGTGTTTAACTGTTACTGTTGGTTAGAAATAAGGTCTATTCTTTGTCCTGTGAACTTTGGTATGTTTAATGAACGTTTTGATATGAAAGCAATCTTTATATGATATATCCTACATCATCATCATCATCATCATCATTATACTTGCTTAGACGATACTTTAAATATTTCATCACTATATCCAGCAATTAATTAGTATTGTATTGTAGTATTGTAGACAAATTATAATTTTCCATGAAAGTATTCAAATGAATATTGCCAGCTATGACGGCTTATGACAAAAGATAAAGAACTGTTTACTTGAAAACCAATACTCGTATATATGTCTTTTATTTACATATCAATCAATAGATGTTCGAAAAGTTTAATAGAGTTATGGGTATTCGGCTCTCATATGATAATAAGAAGAACGTTGTACAGAAATATGCATGTTATTTTGATAAAGAGAAAATATGGTATTATTTTCACATTTAACTTTTATGGTGTCAGTTGTAAATAATGCAACCATTAGATTTGATCTACTTAGAATTGAGATCGCAATGTAAAAAGAATAAAGTTTGCTTTGCTCAAAAGATATCGTCTTTGTCGTTGTTTCAATGGAGTAAAGATGTTGAAGCGGTGGTACTTTTTTCATGAAGTAACTTTTCGAATGATACTCTCTAAACTGTAAGAAAGAAAACAAGACTCGTTACAGAAATATCAAACAAAACAAAAAAAGTTCACAATTCAAATAAGTCTTTGTTTTCATTTATGTCATACCCACCTGAGAAAACACATATTTCGATGCGAAATGCACCAGAAGTTGAGAAAATGATGGGTCCTCGAACAAAAGATTGTAAAAACAGCAATTTTAACGTCCGAATCCGGTATTAGAATTTTCAACCGTGCCGTATTCGGCCCTCTGTACAAGACAGACGTCACTAGACTCCATCACGTACTGTAATCACAGAACTCATCTGTAAAACGTCATGTTTTCATACTTCTGCCTAGATTGGTCTTGAGCTGGGTCGTAAGTTATTTCGCCCAAAAAGGGAACGTAAAGGTCAATTCCTCGAGCTAGAGAAGGGGAAATCACGTTGCCTGTTTTTCTACTTAATATGTTTATGTATGTTTTCCTGCGATTCTAGCTTGCCGCTGTTATTAAAACCATTGTGCGATGTAACCGCAAAGACATAAAAGGTGCATTCTTTTCCAACCTGAAATCATTTTGTATCCATTTCATTTTTAAATTACGTTTTCAACGGGCAAACGAACTATCTTATGAATACTGTGTTAATGTTTGTAATAGGAACAGAGTAAAACATTTTTCTGCTTCTGTGTGGAGTATCCCAAAGAATTGTGTTACACAATTATGCTAAAGTTCAACTCGAACTGGAATATGTATAATATTACATAAATAAAACGTCGTGACCGAATGTATGACAATATTACATAAAGATGCTTGCTTCAGAGAAAAGACTAAATGTCAAAGTAGTCTTTACTGTAACTGTTAATACTAGCTGACTGCTCCTAGATTTCGATGCGAACATGGAAACGCTAACATGTATATTTTAGTATCTGAGGTCATCGAAAGCATCTACATTTGTTTGCATTGCTGACCAACAGACATAGATGTCATTATTGACCTTGGAGAAGGGGGACCGTGGTTGTTGAAAATTTGATCCGTGTATACAGTGAAAAAGAAAATTTAGCATTGTACTACGTTCCGTTAAATATGAAAGTAACTGGACTGTTATCATGGTTTCTTTTGATGGGATCTCTGTGGTCAGGGTACACAAAGATGCTACTATACACTACTATTTACTATAGAAAAACAATATTTGTACACATAATTTTGTTCAGTTCTATGGGAATCGACAGTTTTAAATTTTGTAGAACAATATTCTGACTCGCCTATTTGGAGATGATAAGTTGTATGGTTGGTTGTAACGGTTGTGAGAATTGATGCATCTAAGTGTGTCGTACTTTTGGCACTTTTCAATGCAACAGCCACATATTTCATAGTGAATATGGAATCTTTAAGTAAGAAAAGGTAAATAAATTGATGTACAAGAAAGCCATGTAAGAGAGTTGAAATCTGTATAGCAACGACATTTGTTATTATTAGTTTATTAACTATGACTGAGCCTCTTCATATCGTAATCTGTGGACTGGTTACAAGGCTGACGTCACGAGACACCATCGCGTACTGTAATCACAGAACTTATCTTTAAGACTCCATGTTTTCAGACTTTTATCTAGATTGGTCTTGAGCTGGGTCGTTAGTCATTTCCCCAAAAGGAAACATAAAGGTCAATTTTCCGAGCAAGAGAATGGGAAATCAAATTGTCTGTTTGTCTACGTATGCCTATGTATGTTTTCCTGGGATTCTAGCTTGCCATTGCTATTAAAACCATTGTGCAATGTAACCGCAAAGACATAAAAGGTGCATTCTTTTCCAACCGGAAATCATTGTGTATCCATTTTAATTTTTAACTTACGTTTTCTACGGGCAGACGAACGATCTTATGAATACTGTGTTAATGTTTGTAATTGGAACAGAGTAAAACATTTTTCTGCTTCTGTGGTGTGTACCAAAGAATAGTATCACATATGCTAAAGTTCAATTCGAACTGGAATATGTATAATATTACATAAATAAAACTTCGTGACCGAATGTATGACAATATTACATAAAGATGCTTGCTTCAGAGAAAAGACTAAATATCACAGCAGTCTTTACTGTAACTGTAAGTACTAGCTGACTGCTCCTAGATTTCGATGCGAACATGGAAACGCTAACATGTATATCTTAGTATCTGAGGTCATCGAAAGCATTCTACATTTGTTTGCATTGCTGACCAACAGACATAGATGTCATTATTGACCTTGGAGAAGGGGGACCGTGGTTGTTGAAAATTTGATCCGTGTATACAGTGAAAAAGAAAATTTAGCATTGTACTACGTACCGTTAAATATGAAAGTAACTGGACTGTTATGGTTTCTTTTGATGGGATCTCTGTGGTCAGGGTACAAAAAGATGCTACTATACATTACTATTTACTATAGAATAACAATATTTGTACACATAATTTTGTTCAGTTCTATGGGAATCGACAGTATTAAATTTTGTAGAACAATATCATCGCCTATTTGGGGATGATACGTTGTATATACTGTACTTTTTTGTCCATGTATATTCATTTGGTTGGTTGTAACGGGTTGTGACAATTGATACATAAAAACGTGTCGTACTTTTGGCACTTTTCAATGCAACAGCCACATATTTCATACTAAATATGGAATCTTTAAGTAAGAAAACGTAAAGAAATTGATGTACAAGAAAGCCATATAAGAGAGTTGAAATCTTTATAGCAACGACATTTGTTATTAATAGTTTATAAACTATGACAAAGCCTCTTCATATCGTAATCTTTGGACTGGTGACAAGGCAGACGTCGCGAGACACCATCACGTATTGTAATCACAGAACTCATCTGTAAAACGTCATGTTTTCAGACTTGTACCTAGATTGTTCTTGTTGTGAGGGCGCGAGTTATTTCCAAAAAAAGGGAGAGTAAAGGTCAATTTCCCGAGCAAGGGAAAGGGAAATTAAATTGTCTGTTCTTCTACGTATGCCTATGTATGTTTTCCTGGGATTCTAGCTTGCCACTGCTATTAAAACCAGTGTGCGATGTAACCGCAAAGACATAAAAGGTGCATTCTTTTCCAACCTGAAATCATTTTGTATCCATTTCATTTTTAACTTACGTTTTCTACGGGCAGACGAACGATCTTATGAATACTGTGTTAATGTTTGTAATAGGAACAGATTACAACATTTTTCTGCTTCTGTGGTGTGTACCATAGAATAGTATTACATATGCTAAAGTTGAACCTGAACTGAAATATGTATAATATTACATAATTAGAACGTCTTGACCGAATGTATGACAATATTACATAAAGATGCTTGCTTCAGAGAAAAGGCTAAATGTCACAGTAGTCTTAACTATAACCGCAAGTACTAGTTGGCTGCTCCAAGCTGTCGATGCGAACATGGAAACAAGGAAACCCTAACATGTGTATCTTAATATCTGAGGTCATCGAAAGCATCGACCTTTGTTGCTGACCAACGCAGACGGGTTTCATTATAGATCCCGAAGAAGACGACCGTGGTTGTTAAATGATCCGTGAGTATCTTTGTGTTGGAAGAGAGTTGTACATTGTACTTGTAACGGACCGTTGAATATGAAAGTAAGTGGACTGTTGCTGTTTCTTTTGTTTCTGTGTTTGGGATGTTCTTGTCTGCCAGACAAATGTCTGATACAGCAACAGGCGTGCTGTCAGACATCCATGATTTATTGTAAATCTCTGCACCTCATCACGATTCCTGATGAAATCCCTTCCAACGTTTATAGATTGGAGTTCAAGTTCAATAACATAAAAAACGTAACCTATCTGCCACCTCTACCGAAACTGCGTTGGTTGGACATAGGTTGGAACGACATAGAATCGTTTTCCTGGATGTCGTTGCGTGCTCTACCAGTTTTGAAATATTTATATCTAGATAGAAACCAACTACGGTATGTGCAACTGGACAGCGTCATTGAGCACCTGCCGCAGCTGAAATACGTTAATCTACGTTTTAACAAACTGGTTTCGGTCTCTCAGTACCAACTGGGATTGCCACAGGTGACAGAATTCGAAATCGAAGGAAACCCGTTTCATTGTGACTGTGACCTCTTCTGGCTGATTGACAAGATGGCATGTTTACAGGCGTGTTCGAGGATAGAAGAGAAGACCTGTTGTCTATGTACATTCTGCTTTCTTGCTGCCAACCAGAAACGTACAGTCTGTCACAGTCCGAGTGGACTGAACCAACTGCCTTTATCAGATGTGTCCACTCTACTGACCAATTGTGGACCACACCAGCTGACCACAAAAGCAGCCATGGTCCCAACTGATGAGCTTGAGAATCAAATGGAGAGCAACGCCACTTCTGTCAGAGATAGCAACAAGATAAACCAGTCACAGGGTGAACTAACAGCTGAAGAATCCGACAAATTGATAATGACAAATCCTACGCAGGCCATCAAGAAGTCGTCTACTTACACCATGAAAAGGGCGAAACAAGAGGATGACGAAGTTCCGGTTGTCTACCTCGCCATCATTGTGATAGGAACGTTACTGATTTTGATCTTCATCTTTTGTATTGTCGGAATGAAGATGAAGATCAATCTATGCCTCCACCACCGTGCAGAAGCCAGCATAGGTTTGTTTATTTGTTTCTTTGGTAGGATTCTTGTGGCTATCTTCCTGAAGTCCTACCTAATAATTGTAATCAAACATCACTAGTAGTGTCACTTTACCATTATTACAAGTTTACAAGTTATTAAGAATATAGATAGTCTTATACCATCGACTAACTAAGGTATTACACAACCTTGACAAACCCTGTCTAAACATAAAGGTCTGAGACTATCTAGAGATACAATTTATCTTAATAAACTTATGATAAGTTAGAAATATTATCAATGGCCAGAGGTCACACGAAGTTTACAACACAAATATGATGTATCTCTGTACATCCATATATTTTTTCTCCGTTTGTTTGTTCAATCCTTCGCCATTCCTGCTTATCTGTGAATTCAATGTACATATCTTACCACGGCACCTTTACTTTCAATATATAGCTATCCCCATATGTTGCTTTCACCCAGAGTTGTACGGAAACAATGCTCGACCAGCCTACATTACACTTTGTAATCCACTGTTTCTTTTCAGGAGCTGTCTGTCACGGGCACCCAGCTGTCAATCATATTGTAGGACCTGTCAATCACGGAAACTTAGCTGTCAGTCACATAACACCACCAATAGGAAACTCTCTCTACCAAGGCACCACAGATGGACAAGATCTACATTACTACCATTCGTCTGACACAGAGGAGAACCAAACTTCGGCTCCAACCCTAAACCGCTCACACCAGAGCACCGCTGAGGAAAGTTTCCATGCAGACCATCTAGCCGTTCCAGAAAATACTCCACACTGTATGGGATCTACCAATAGCAGCATCTCACAAGCACAAACCGTGTCATCCCGCTTGTATGTGTCAATGGACGGCAACACTTCTGATGAAGGTCTACACAATGAAAACCATTGCATAGAATCTAGTAGCATGTACAATCACGCCCAAACACCTACCGCATCGCCTCAATTGTATTCCTTGCCTTCGGAAGAAGGTCCACACAACGAAAACCATAGCATAGAATCTAGTAGTATGTATAATCATGCCCAAACACCTACAACATCGCCCCACCTGTATTCCTTGCCTAATGTCAACTCAACAACCATCCACTCTTCTGAAGCAGAAGGCTTAGATCATGGACACCCTGTTGCTCTTGATAATGAAGAACAGTCCATAGAACCTATCTATGGTACACATGCTCGAGCATCAGCAGCTACAACATCCCGCCTGTACAACATGTGTGACTTGCACAACTTACTGATTATTATTAAAGAGGATTTTACTGAATAGGGACTTGAGTCTATCAGAATAACCGTTACCACTGTAGGGCTCATACCGCTCTAAGAGCAAATTCTAGGGACAATCACTGACAGGGCGTGCCTGATGAAGGTAAGGAAGATTTTATTTGGACACTACTACTGTAGGGTTGATAAAATGTGATACAGGCATCACCTATATATGGTTAACGTATGACGATAGACAAAAAAATGGGACTACGTGCTCATAGCTTTGTTTGAATTTGACGAAACGACTGCACGAGTTTATTGGATGCTGTTGATGAATACCAATTGCTTAGTGATATGGTTTGGTCACAGCTGGATCTGCCTAATTGTGATCAATGTTTTGGTAGGTCAAAGTAGCTTTTATGACTTGATTTTGTTTTGTTGTGAAGATGTAGTAACGGGTTCATAGGGTTAGAGAATGTGAGGATATATTCTCTATATCGGGTACCCTATTCTAAAAGCATGAGAGTTTCAAGAGGTAACTCCTTGCTTTGGGCACGTGAGAAAAGTATATTGTGTTGTGTTGATGTTGGAAACAAATACAGTTACTACGATTAGTCTTTTTCCAAAAACAAATAATTACAAGGGTCTGAGTATGTTGTACAAATGTGATTGATAGCTGCAAGGGCGAAAGATTAATTTTTGAAAGTAGGTTTTGGGTTTTGCTTGAAAAATATATGATTTTATAATATTACACTTATTTCATGTCGCTAATTAATATTCACACTCTAAATTGAGAAAATGAATGGAACAGCAGTCATCTTCATCATATATGTTTTAATTATTATTATAAAGTATGGTAATACGAAACATTTGAGTGGCTATATTAGGGTTTTCTTTGCTATGGATCTAAAAGTAAAGGAAAAATACCTGCACCAACATACTCAACCCCTCCCCTGATAATTTCCGGTTTGTCCCTAAAGAAACAGACCAACACTGTTCAGTACATTGGCCTACGGCCTTTCCTCCTGCAATTTACTGTTAAGTTGAAATTTAAGGCTTGCAATGACGTCTTACCTTGAAGGATTTGGTTTGATTTGATTCGGATCTCCATTAGTGATTGGTATGTCACTATTTTCTCACTAATTATAAGAATGTATTAAAAACAGGTGCAAGTGGATGTGCCTGTTGAGATCTTTCATTTTTACACATATACAGTTACTTGTCTGCTTGCATATCGACATGATGATGGCATCAAGACAGATTCTATGTTTCACATTTTTAGTGGCATGATCTGGTCAAGGTGCTGGGCCGAGATGGACAGATTTACGATGGGTGGAGTTGGTAACGGTCCAAGTCGTCCTGATGCCATAACAGAGAGTTGAAGGAAAATTTGTTTGATTATAACATTATATATTTTAGTCAAACATTATTCATTTTTGTCAGAAACAGGTTTTCGTTTCATCGTAGAACTACTTCATCATCTTAGCCTGTAAGAGCCTAAACGAGCAATCAAGGTCTTCATTTCATTCATTCGTGCATTCTATTATTCATTCATTCATTTTTAGTCAAACATTATTCATTTTCGTCAGAAACAGGTTTTCATTTCATCGAAGAACTACTTCATCATCTTAGCCTGTAAGAGCCTAAACGAACAATAAAGGTCTTCATTTCATTCATTCATGCATTTCTTGTACTTTATTCCTCCACTTGGGAGAGCATAAAAAAAACACTCAGTTACATACAATAAAATTTCTCTTTAAAACATGCAGCTTATATACGTTACTAGTATGCGACACATTTATATAATCGCTAAGTAGCGTTAATACATAAAATCTGTGACAATTCCACTTCTTTCTCTTTCCAAACTCATGTCATGTGACATGCTTCTGTTTACTGTTGTTTTCTGTTATATTTCCAGACTCGAGTCCTTCCATATCGTGTGCTTTAAAGCCATAGACGCCAAGGGCTTTATAATTTTAGCCACTGCGAGGATAAAACATTCCCAACTCTCTGCTTCTACATCTTCTTCGACTACTTCTGCCCCTAAGACAATCTCCACTAGTCTTTCATCAGGTTGTTGGAACACTCTAACAGCAACATTAACACCAAGTCTGTCTGTTATCTCATTTACTATATCAGTTCTGATGTTGTTAAATGTAGTGCATTCAGCTACTAAGTGTCCTACAATGTCCTGAGTCATTCTGTCACATGTTGGACACAGTCTGTTGCCTTGGTTCACTGGAGCAGTACTCAGATGTATGAGGTTTTGCAAGTTAACTCTGTGTTCAGGTTTCTTTCGGGACAGTGTCCACAGTTTGTTGGGCTGCAGGGTTGTGTGATGTATTTTGTAGAATCTGGGGCATGTTTGTCTCTCAGCTACCCTGGCTTTCCACCGTTCCTCTTCCTTATTATTCACAGCTGTCGTAACCACTCGTTTCCACTCCGTTACTGAAGGAAAGTCCCTTGTTAACCAATAATTTTCCAGGTATTGTTGGAGTCCATACTCTTTGGCAATTGCAAAACAGTCTCTCACAAAGCCTGTGGTAGTTTGGCACTTTCTCCTTAGAATATATGAGTAAAGTCTGTACGTGAAGATTTTTTTGGCCAATATTGTGTTAGGTAGTTGCGCCAGCCTTCCAAAGAAATATAGTTTGCGTTTGTCCATCATGGCTTTTAATGTCAGCATCCCTAGTGATCCCAGACTTGCATTAGTCTCTGTTTGGAAGTGCATTCCTTGCATTTGTTTTACCCCTGCTCTGTGGACTCTTTCTAACTTAAGTAGGTCGGTGTTGGTTGGATACCACAGTTCACAGCCATGCATCATGCTAGGGATTACAATTGTGCTGTACAGTCTCTTGGTGATTATGGGGTTTGGAGTATGTCCCTCAGAACCCGTTGCCAGTATTGCACTGATTTTACTCTTCCCTTTCTTGCACGCTTTTTCTATGGCCTCTGATGATCTGAGGTCGGTCGAGTGCTGGACCCCCACATGGGTCACCACAGTTACTTCTGGGATTGTGGATGCTCCCATCTTCCAATCACTTGTCAGGACTGTTGCTGTGGGGTGCTCCTTTACCCTTTTTCCGAACACTACACACTTGCTTTTTTCCGGGGCATATTGGAACCGCCATTTCCTTCCATAGTCATGCATTGCACCTATCAGCTTCTCTAATCCCATCCTGGTGCTTGCAAGAAGACTTATATCATCTGCCAGTGCAGGTGACCCACAGTAGATGTCACCTATACACACGCCACCACCTAGGGCTTGAAGTTCTGCATGGATGTCATTTGTCGCTAAGAGATAGCAGATGAGCGACAAAACGCCGCCTTGGTTCACCCCACGTGATGTTCTGAATTCCCTTGACATCTCACCATTCAGTAATACACAGTAAGTGTTTCCAGTGTGCATTTGTTTCAATATTCTCCATAATTTTCCATTCACTCCTTCTCTGTACACTTTGTACAGCATTCCTTGGGTCCATACTGTATCATACGCCTTCTTTGTATCCAGAAAGCACCCATAGACTGCACTGTTTCTTTCCTTGTAGTGGTTGAGTGTTTCTTGTACGGTATAGGCGGTGGTTATGTTGCAGCATCCTATCTGCCCCCCACTCTGTAGTTCATGTGGGATACCTCTTGCCAACAACCAAGGCCTCCATCTGTTGTGTAGCACCTTCTCCCAGATTTTAGCCATGACATTTAACAGTGTTATCCCTCTGTGGGAGTCTAGGTCAGTCTTATCTGCTTTCCCTTGCTTAAGTAAGGGGATTTTGATTCCTTTTTTGAATTCTTCAGGTATGTATTCCAATTCTCTCATCATGTTGAACAATAGGGTCATTCTTGCCCACAGTGCTTCTCCTCCATATTTAATGTGTTCGTATGTTAATCCGTCATTCCCTCCAGCCTTGCCATTCTTCAACTGTCTGCAGACTGACATAATCTCTGTGAGTAGGAATGGTTCTTCCAGAATGCCCTCTAAGTTGTTATGGCTTTCTTTCTCCATCTCAGTTACTTCTGTTTTCCCTTTTCTGCATCTTATCTTTTTCCAGAAGGTTTTATCGTCAGTCTCTGCTAACTTTGCTAACTCTTCATTCTCTTGTGCTTCTTGTAGTAGTTTAGCTCTCCTCAGTTCTGTTCTAAATCGTGCTTTACTTTCTTTGTACTTTTTGTACAAGTGATTGTCCTTTTCCCTTGGTTTTCCTGCCTCTTTCCACTGTAGCCATAAATCAATCTCTTCCTTATGTTTGTCTGCAAGGGTCTGTGACCAGTATGGCCGCTGATGCTTCCTTATTTTCTTAGCTGGTATCACTTCAGCCGCTGTACTTCTTAGTACTCTGGTTAACGCTGCAAGTTCTTTTTCTATAGCCTCTGTTGACCTCTGTGTGAGGGTTTCCATCCCCTCTAACTTCCTCTTCACATTTTCCTTGTATGTGTTCACAAGAAGTCGATCACCTGCTCTTTCCCAGTCCAGCTTTTCTGTAGGGTTACTCTCTTTCCATTCTTTTGGTTTGTTCTTCAGGATGGCTATAACTGGCTTGTGATCAGACATGTTCAGGACATCATCTTCCATTACTTTGCATGATATCACTTCTGCTACTATTTCTCCTGGTACTATGATGTGGTCTATAGTTGACTTGTTTTTAGTATTCTTTGTTTCAAATGTCTCTACTGGGCCTGTACATATGTGGCTCAGGTTCAGGGAGGTCATCTCCAGCTCACTCAGGATCTCTGCCAACTCACTGCCATTCCTGGATGGTGAGCCCTTCCCTCTTGGGCCTCCTTGCTCTCCAACATCTGCATTGAAGTCGCCCATGAAGATAACAGTTCCTTCATTTTCATATTTCCTGTACAAGTCTCTCAGCATGTCTACATGTTGTCTGTACTCGTCTACCTTTTCCCCTGCATGGGGAAGGTATACCGCAAAAATGAACAGCTTCTGTCCTCCTACCAATCGGAGTCGTATCCCTATGACTCTATCGTTCCCTGCCTCTAGTTTGTGTACCGCATAGTCCAGTGATTTTCGCCACAGTAGGGCTACACCCCCTTGACCTCTTTTCCAAGGTCCCAATGTGTGCCTTTCAAGCCTCTCATCTGCTCTCCCAAAGCCTCTGTGACTGTGTAGGATGTTATCTAGTGTGCTTAGTGCCTCCGGAAACAGCCAGTGTTCTGAAATGGCAATTATGTCTGTTTGTAGTAGGTGTTTTGTTATAAACGGTATTGCTGTGGATAATCCTCTTGTATTGTAACATCCTATTGACAGCTCTCTCTCTTTGTCATGGCCTGCTTTCATAACTGTGTTTGGGTCCCTGGTGGCCTGGGACTTGCTTTCTCCTCCTCTGTATCTCTCTCTTCCTTGCCCTTGTAGTACAAGTTGTACTTTCTTTCAGACAACCACTCTCTGCAGGTTATTCCAGGGGGCCAAAATCTTTCTCCCACCACCTTATGTGCTTGGTATAGAGGCACATTGATTCTAGCAAAGTACAAGTCTCTCTGTTTGGTAGGCATCAATCTTACAAAGGATAGCTGGACTCCTTTGTGCTGGGCATACTTGTAGATGGTTTGTTGCAATTTCTTTGGGTCATTTTTCTTCATATAGTCCAAGAAGAATCTCTTCCTCCTTATCCTCCTTCTCTCTACTCCAATGAAGTCTCTGAACATGTCGTCAGCATTACTGTCGTCATTGTCTTCATGTGAAATGATTCTCTTTCTCTTGTCTTGAGTAGCAGGATTGGTGGTGCTACTTTCTTCTTGGCACGGGACACGTCTCTTCTTCATCGGTGCTTCACTGATTTCAATTACTTCATGTACTGTGTCTAGCACATTCTCTGTTATGTGCTTTCTCTTCTCTCCCTTCTCCGCACCTGGTTCTGCAGTGAGTGCAGTGTTTTTGCTCCTGATAGGGCTTGGATCAAACTGTACTATGGCTTCTGTTGTGCTAGGTATCTTTTTCTTGTACTGGGACAGCTGTGTTCTTGGTTCGTGGTCATCTCTGGTTAGTTCAGTGGTTAGTGTCTTGAGGTTGTGCTCTGGGTTGTTGTTGTCTTCAATTTGTCTCATTCTACCTTGGTCTCGCGGCGTGCTGTCATGTTTCGCCTTTCTTAGGAATGATGAGATCTCTGATTCCTGTGACCAATCACCCTTACACACTGTTGCATAACTCTCCACTTGCATTTTGCTTCCAGTGTTCATATTTGGCAATCTATTAGCTCCAGTTACAGGTCCTACAGCTTTACTGTTGCTAGTCTCTAGTTTCTTACTTCTTTCTTTGTCTGGTGATTGCCTGTTTCTTAGGTCTGTTGTTCTAGCACCTTCTAAGTGTCCTAGCCTGTCCCTCAGTTCCCGTACAGTCGAGTGTGTATTCGACAGAGCACATTCTTGCTCCTTGATTCTCTCCTCCATTGTATGAGCCAGATTTTGTACATAAGCAGCTAGTTTACTATGCTCAGCTGTAGTGTCTTTGTCCTGGTTTGTCTTCCTTATGCATGCTTGAATCTCGGTCTCGAGTGAGTGTATTCTATTCATGTATGATGCCATTGATGTGTTCATTTTCACTTGGTTTGTTTCTATTCTCTTAAGCTTTCCTTTCAAACTGTCTATATCTTCCTGTTGTTTTGATTGAGCATCTTTGTTGTCTGTTAATGCAAACTGTATGCTCTGTATCTGTCTGTCGCACTCATCAGCAATGTCTGCTCTTGCTTTATCTTGTCGTTTTGTGATGTCTTCCATCTTTGTTAGTCTCTCATTTGTTTCCTTCAACTCATACTTGAGTTGATCTCGCAACTTCGCGTTCTCTGCTAGTATCCTTATCACCACGTCCTGATCGTGATCTCCTTCTTCATCAATGGTGCTCAGGGTTCTGCTTCTTGTTAAGGCGGGGCTCTGGAAGGTTTGTGTTTGACTACTGGTTGGAAACATCTTTTTTATTTCTGCTAGGTTTCTTTCTCCCTCTATGAATTGAAACAGAGCACAACAATCCTCTGCCAGCCTGTTGATTACTGGCTCAGCATTAGCCCTATAGGTTCTTTTCTTGGGTTGCCCTTGCGGACAATCTCGCCTTTGAAGTCGGGCCATTCCCAACAGGGCTTCCCTGGTATGGTTTAGGACAACTTCATCATTCTCACCTGCAGACAGGATTTTTCCTTTGGCAGCACACCTGTCAAGGCCCCCTATGTGACTCTTGATAAGCTCGTAGACATGCCTTGCTGCTTCTGTATCATCCTCAAAGGAGGTGTCCTCTACTTCTCTCAGCCATACTCCTGAGTTGTCCAGACACTCATCCATGGCTATTGTAATGACGTTATCCGTACTTACATTCATCAGACTTGGAAAGCTCCTTTTGACTCGACTTGGGGGTACAGTATCTGTAATGCTACTAACGGTCACAGAGCTTCTTCTTGACTCGACTTGGGGGAGTACAGTATCTGCAACACTACTAACAGTCACAAGAGTTTCTTCTTGACTCGACTTGGGGGAGTACAGTATCTGCAACGCTACTAACAGTCACAGAGCTTCTTCTTGACTCGACTTGGGGGAGTACAGTATCTGTAACACTATTCACAGTCGCCGGGCTTTCTCTTGACTCGACTTGGGGGAGTACAGTACAACAACAACAGTCTGTAAGACTATTCCCAGTCACCGGGCTTTCTCTTGACTTGACTTGGGGAGTACAGTATCTGAAACACTACTCACAGTCTGGGGGCTTTCTCTTGACTCGACTTGGGGGAGTACAGAATCTGTAACACTACTCACAGTCACCGGGCTTTCTCTTGACTCGACTTGGGGGAGTACAGTATCTGAAACACTACTCACAGTCTGGGGGCTTTCTCTTGACTCGACATGGGGGAGTACAGAATCTGTAACACTCACTCACAGTCACCGGGCTTTCTCTTGACTCGACTTGGGGGAGTACAGTATCTGAAACACTACTCACAGTCTGGGGGCTTTCTCTTGACTCGACATGGGGGAGTACAGAATCTGTAAAGACTATTCCCAGTCACCGGGCTTTCTCTTGACTTGACTTGGGGAGTACAGTATCTGAAACACTACTCACAGTCTGGGGGCTTTCTCTTGACTCGACATGGGGGAGTACAGAATCTGTAACACTACTCACAGTCACCGGGCTTTCTCTTGACTCGACTTGGGGGAGTACAGTATGTAATGCTACTCACAGTCACCGGCTTTCTCTTGCCTCGACTTGGGGGAGTACAGTAACAACAACAACAACAATCTGTCACACTATTCACAGTCACCGAGCTTTCTCCTGACTCGACTTGGGGAGTACTGTATCTGTAACACTACTCAGGGTCACAGACCTGCAGGCTTTGTGGTCTTGTTGACGTGGGGGAGGGGGGTGCCCAACTCCGTTCCTTCCTTCCACTTCTGTGTTGTCAACTCCGTACCGCCCTGCGACCTCTGTGTTGGCTTCGGAGCGGTCCTTGCTCCCTTTCCTTGCCGCCGCTTGCAGCTCACCGTTCTTCTGCTTGGCCTCGACAGACAGAGGCAGGCCGCGTCTTGCCGCCAAGGCCCCCTAGGTGCAGAGCTTCTGGCGCTCTCCTCACTGGCCGCCCTGTGAAAGAAATCGGAAAGCTGGCCAGTATTACAATAGTCGGCACCAGTATCAAGGTGTATGTATGATCTCTTAACGCCCCAACAGAGCAGTCTTGGTAAATTGCGTGTACTTGTTACCCACCGGCATGGGCCCGTAAAAGGGCCCGTTGAGTGTGATGCGCCTCTTCGGTGGGGAGGGGGGCAGCATGTGCCTCTCAAGACTTGGTCTCTTTTTCTGCTTCAGGTGGCCGCTTCTGTTCCTTTGGCTTCCTCAGCCCTCTCTCGGTTGCTGTCCGGTTTAACAGCCAGTAAAAACACTCTAAACGCTCTCTGTGGTAGTACAAACTTCGTTACACGGTACCAGAGAAACACGAGCGAAAATTCATGCGACCGCCATCTTGGGCGATTCCATTCCATTCCCATACAATAAAGGTCTTCATTTCATTCATTCATGCATTCTATCATTCATTCATTCATTCATTTAATCATTCATGCAGTATTCCATGATACTGTGTAAAGTAAGATACAAATGTTGTATTCAGGACATTTTCCGTGCAAATTTTCTAGTCCTGTATTTTTTAAATCCCTAAACAAGAACATTGAACTGGTGTCACCTAAAAGAGAGTACACCAATCCTTACTGAACTATATGCATTGGAAATTGATAGCGGACACATAGAACACAGACAAGCAGTATCAAATGCATACTTTATTTTGCAAAGAGAACATGCAAGACACAGTATCAAAATGATAAAGATTTTTGATTATTGGTATGGATCATCATTAAATTGTACAGTTTTACAAGAATGATTAAACTTGATGCACACTACAAAGTAATCTAATGTCGTCTATTAATAACGTAGCTCACTGTAATTTTGGTACTTGGTAACAACAATGAATAGTTGGCTAGATATATGAATTATGAAGTGATTTAGTGATCTAATTTTTGTCTACAATATAATAACATTGAAATTAATAGATCATCCAGCTTACCATACAAGGAACATCGCATGTTGTACATTTAAGTGCTGTAAATTCAGGCTAGAAGTATAATATAGCATACTATTAGACAAATATGATTACAATAATATGATGTAGTATGATACAACATAGTAACATAATATAATAAGATATTACGACATTACAGGCTAGTATCGAAGTTTCTTTTTTGTTTTCTTGCATATTATCATCACTATCATTATTATTATCATCACCATTACCATTGTTATATCCAATGATGGAAAGGAGCAATGGGCCTAAGCACATAGGCAGGCAGGCATTATCATCAGGTGGAAACTAGTATTACAGTATCCCACATAATGAAAAGAAATTTTATGTCAAAATAACGGAAGAAGATATCACCTCAGCTACAGTCCGACATCTTTAAGTTTTAAGGAACTGCAAACCTAAAGTATTTACTAAGCCAAGGTCCTAAAACAAACATTAGGAATATGTTGCAAGAAGTTAAGGTCAGTTTAAGAAAGAATAGATCTAAATTCTATAAACCTGAAGAAAAATTTAATCAGTGACTCACTGTCTGTATATTTGCTTGAAGAATGTATGTTGTATGAGATACATTGTACAGTTCTGTAGTAGAGACTGTCACATTTTCACATAAGTTTTATGATATGACAGTCAAGTCTTGGCACTCAGACTAAAGAGCTTGGCATGCAAAAATCAAGGAAAGAGTAGCCTAGGGGATTAGATGATCCCACATTTTTTCCTCAGAGGAGAATGCAGACATTTCACAATACCATTGATTCACTTCGTCACTTATTCCAGTTAGTAGCAGATGGACTATTTCAAAAGTCAAGATGTGCTTCTACAATGTACATAAAAGCAAGTAAGGAGCAAGAAAACAGATCAGGTCAAATGGGACAAAATATCATTAACATATCATATTAGTTGAGGACCTAGACTGACCGTAGCCTGGAATCCAGCCGTGTTGTGCTTTGGTCGCTCTGCTTCCTTGCGAACACGTCTGGCATTCGTTAGCATTGGAACGATCGGTCCTTACGTCACTAATGCGGGAAAGATAGAAGTAGTGTTCCGTTTGATTACGAACTGTAAACATGATTCTGTGTGTTCGATTTCCACCTTGGTGGTGCTTTGCGAAGGGGGCTTGGAGCCAACAGCCAATCAGAAATCGCGCACATAAAGTGTGCGAATATTCAAATGCCGATCGTTCCAATGCTAACGAATGCCAGACGTACTGGCAGGAGCAGAGCGACCAACGCACAGTACGGCTGGATTCCAGGCTAGACTGACCGCACAACTGGTGGGTAATGGATTTTACTAAGAACTACGAGGGGCATTCAATAAGTAATCCACCTGACCCATTTCCCATAGCAGGAGATTAATGAAACTTGACACAGTTATTAGTCTTACTCTTCATAGGAACCACCCAGAGTTTTGCATTTCTCCCATCATTTGATGTAGCTCTGGACACCGTTCTTGTAGGACATCCCAGGTTGGTCCTCCGACAGATGCCTCATTAATGGCAGAAGAGGGACGACCAGGTCTGGGAGCTGTTTCCACAGACTTCCGGCCTTGTTTGAATTCAGGATGCCAGCGTTTTACAAGGCCATATGATGGGGCATCATCACCATAAGTTTTTTTCATTTCATCAAAAGTCCCCTTTGGTGTGCGTCCTTTCAAATACAAAAACCGGATCACTGCGCGACACTCAACTTGCTCCATTTCACACCTGGTCCATTTCACACCTGACTCAGTTCAAACACCAGTAAATCAGTAACCGCAATTAGTTCAGAGCTGTTTTTTGCAACATAACCCATAGAGATATGACTCATTACACATGCAAAATTTTATTTAGATCAGACAACTGGAAGTGGGTCAGGTGGATTACTTATTGAATGCCCCTCGTATGTCCCAAAACCATGCAAACAGAAGAAGGAAACATTAAAAGGATTGCATCTATACTGGTTTTAGTTTATTACAAACTAATTTTTGGTTGTAAAAAGTGGA
>NC_049996.1:4213431-4214725 GCF_000003815.2 Branchiostoma floridae
AATAATGATTTGTGTTTGTGAAAGACAAAAAAATAAAGGAATTGTAGAGTCAGTAGCAAGTGACAGTGACAATCAGTAACAGTAACAATTCAGTGATTGATTCGATAAAGATTAGTACTAATTACTACTTAACAGTGAAAATGACTGTTTTAAAGACGATCTCTGACTGAAACTTGTGGCCATTTTCTAAACATTAAAAAGAGAAGAATTTTAGGTAGGAAGATTTGAAAGAATCTGGCAACATAAATATTCTGCTGGGTAATATGCAATAACAATAGTTTTAGATGTAGATTGAATATTACCTCATCATTAATACTGTAACACTGAAACATTCGGAGGGTTGAAATCGGGATTTAGTATCAAACATTAGATACATTTTTCAAACTTGAATGTTAAGAAAAAAAATTTAGACAAGAGAAGAAATTGTACTAATCAAGAAAACTTTGACTGGCTTGATCATGATTTGGTTAAAACTTTTTACAGCTTGATAGATAAAAGTTAGTTACATACCATTTGAATTTAGAAATATGAATGAATCATGACTGAAAATCTGCAATCTCATTTCAGATAAAGCCATGTGAAAATAACCTATTACGGGATGAAGTAGCTATAGACTGCTATTACTTACATACTAAAATACTATATATAAGTCTATACTCTTTCAGTTCAAGGAAAGGAGTGTCAATGGATAAGAATATATTGCTTAGATATTGGTAGTAAGGCATGTCAAGAAGAGGAGTTTGTTACAAGATCAGACAAAAAGAAGGGAAAATAATGATGTACATGTAGGGCAACAATTTTCTGACAACAGGGGGGCAGAAAATGTAGATGAAATGAAAACATTACTGTGAGAAATTGTTTAATAACTGCATGCAGGTAAACCTACATGTATCTGTGGGCATGTTCCCATCAGTAATGTGCTGTGTGTCATTTGGTCCATAGAAAGATGCGCCAGGGAATTTTGAATGAAGAAATTAAATGATATTTAATAAGCTTGCCAATCATTCAAAAGCAACAATGGACTGGCTGTTCTATAAACCCAAATCCAAGACTCAATAGTAAGTCAAAAAGTATACTAAAGTTGTAAAGTTGTAAAGTTGAATGTGATGAAAGGCAGAAGATTTATGAAATAATTATAGAGTAGTGTCAAGAAAATACATGAAAGAGAAATGTCCACTAACTATTCCAAACTAGAAAATATCACAATGGCTGGTTTTGAGCACTATTATATGTGCGACCTCTGTAAAAATGTAGCAATATCATAGGAGAGAAAGAACTACAATTTGAACAATCA
>NC_049996.1:4229538-4283968 GCF_000003815.2 Branchiostoma floridae
GGTTATTTACTATTTGGGCAAAAACAAAATTCCATTATTATGATTCTAGACAGGCTACTATGCCTAAAAGCTGATTAATGCAATTTGAATGTAGATATTCTATTGTTAGATATGTTAGTTAGGTAAGTGTACGCAGAGAATCTTGATTAATGTAGAAAGAGATGAGTTTCAAGCCTTATATGAAAGAGGCTTATAATCTTCTGAAATTGAAAATCAAGAAAATAGATGGATATCAACCTGCTACTTAGTATCTATAGCCTTCACAACTGTGAAGACAGGCCAACTATCTTAATTTTGAAAAATCCTGAAATCCTAAAAGTTCACTCAACATTAAACCAAAAGGAAGGAGGGATAGAATCGGAGTTGTAATTAACATGTAGCTACAATATAATATGTCAGTCATATCATATCATTTATAGATGTATTGTAATTTCAAATTATATGCAATGATTGTATTTTAATAATATTGTACCAATTGATATGCACGTAATACTATGTACTCATTTGTGGGCCACGACACCAGCATATCGCTGCCTGTGTCCCACGTGTATTGAATTGTTTGCAATTTCAATAAATCAAATCAAATCAAATCAATCAATCAGAGATATGTAGGATTCCTGTTGAACTATTAGCCCTCAATGCAACATAATGTTAGCTGTACCGTTGGTGATAAGAGCAGAAGGAGAAGAACAGAAGGAAAAATCCTTCAAGTTGTCACTAGTACAGACATTTCACTAAATGCACGTAATAGACTATGTTGCACTTGGGGTGAAAAATACCAAATAGAAATCTCCTTAAAATGGAATGTGGGTGACCTTATCTTGGAGTTAAGGTCTCGGACTGGAGTTTCTTTTACGATTTCGGAGGTTGGCGGACAACCTCAGGCTGAAGGGCTACAGTTCCGCTAGTAAACGTAGGACGCGAAACTTAATCAATATGGTGGAAAGCCGTTTACTGCGTCTTTCCGACAAACCTATTGGTATCGTCTGTTGCCTCTTCATTTCGGGTAGAATATGTAATAAAATTTTAATTTTGGACCCGAAAAGTATCATTTTTTGACACTTTTTTGATCGAAGCTGCTTGGAAAAAACGAATTTTCCCAGGATAACGGCCTACGTGGTAGAAAAGCTAAATTCTTCATGTTTGTGTAAAATGAAAATAAAGAAATTCCACTGACGCTACCACCGCCACAACTAGGACAGCCTTATTACCCGCAAGGGTATCGACTGGCTGTGGTTCAAGGTAAAGATTCAAGGTATTAAAAGATAACTTTTTTTGCAATCTCCGATGACGTAATTTCTTCGAAATCGCATGAAAAACGATGCTATTTGGGTCATCAGGCGAAAAAACCGCATCACCGTTGCAGCGGACCAATACAAATACGGTTTCGCTGGCCGACCAACTACTCCTCGCACAAAAATAATACAACCCACTGGCTTTTCAGGAAATACGACAAATCTATGCTCAGCTATAACGATCACCAAGCAATAGGGAGCAAAAGTTAGGGAGACACCAGCGCATTTCCGGCCTATTTCTACATCATTGCGTCAACTCCGGTCAGATTTGAACTCCGACCCGGAACCTTAAGGCAGTCTTCACAAATTTGAAGACTGGCAATAAATTTATTAATCAAAAAGTTAACTAACGTACAAACCAAAAGCTACAACATTAATGTAGGCTCTAAGAGAGGGAAGAAGTGGGAGGGCAGCAAAGTTCAACATGTGTATAGAATACTAGACAGTAAGTATACAAGTCAGATCAGAAAGATACAAACAATTATTCCTGAGAGAGAGCTGCTGTATCTTGAGGAATTCAGATGGACAAGGGAGCACTCTCTGAAGAAGGAGATCTTCAAAAGTCCAATATCCATACAAAATTAAGGCATTTAGATTTCTTTATCTAATATGACTCAGAGCAGAATTGGAAAAAAACAAAACTTTAAGATCTAAGCATGCCCTACAGGAGTTTAGTGATAGTCTTAACAACTTTATAACTAATAATTTCAAAACATTTTAAGTTTAAAAGAACTCTAAGAAAAGATGGAAACATAAAATCACCTACTTGTAGTCTTTGCTATAAGTTCTGGATCATAATGGTATACAAAACCATGCAGGAAGAAAGTTTAGAACCAAATAAACTGTTTCAACAGAGGAGTTATTGAGTTATTCTTTTGCTGAGTTATTCTTTGATATGGATGGATAGAAAGTGACTATTATTGTTATTTGATATATAAATCTGAAAATGAACAGAAAAGCTTAGAGTTCATGCTCCACCAAAAGGGTACTTTTTTCAAATGAAAAGATTTTGCTCAACATCCCCCTTGATGATTTTAAGACCTTCAAGCAAGATCTGTTCAAACAAAATCAATATTTCATTTCTCTTACAATTTATTGACTTGTGCATTTGTTTCATTTGCATTTAACTGAAATTTCTTGAAGTAAGACAGGCAGTGGAAAAATAATAGAAATGGACTGTTGAATGGCCATAATAGCACAGCCTGGTACAAAACTTTTCAACTGCCTAGAAGAGTGGTATATAGGTGAAAAGAAATTCATTTGAAGATTTTTCATGTCACCAAGAAAAAGCTGAATGAGATTCTCTGAAGAAAGACAAATTTATAATGAACTAAGGAAAACTAAAAGAACAAGCTAGAAATAGATTGTTAGTATGTCAGAACCAGAGTTAGATGCATCACAAAGGATTATAAGACATTGTAAGCACTTTTGTCTGCTAAAAGGTGGTATAAGAAGAGCAAGACAATCCCAATTCTTAGTGTAGTCAGGAGAGAAATAATTAGTGCATAAAAATTATATAAAATTTCATCATAGAAAGATACAGTCCATCAAGACTAATACTATTAGGCATGTCATTTATACAATGACAAATTGAATGCAAGAATCAATTTAAGAATAGGCAACTTTTTTTGCCATCTATAGTTAGACTGCTGGGTCAACGACCTTTAGTGCACTTCAAGGCACAATGTTTTTTTTTTTTCTGCAGGCAACATTGAGAAGACACTGTCAGGTTTTGGTTTGTCTAATAGAAATGAAAATAGGTTGGAAAGGTCACACATGCTATAGGTCTTGCAACTTTGCAAAGAGAAGTGTTTAGGCTAGACTGTTTAAGAATTAAGATTCATGATGATTTTTGATTAAGAGAGTAAGCCAGAAATTTTCATCTCAGATTCAGTACAAGAGATATCAAACTTAAGGTGGTTTTCTTTCTCAAAAGAAACTTTGTACAAAAAAGTCATGATAAAGAAAAAGTTTCTAACTCTGAAAGAGTCTGATTCAAAGTTATCATGGGTGAAAGGTCACCAACTGTCACCAGATGAAATCCATGATGATGATGATGACAAAGACACAAAACCCAAATGCAGATATCTACAGGTATCTGTTTGTTGTCTTTTGAAGATCCTTTCTTGATTACTTATTTGTAATTTACCAACACATACTTCTTAAATTGATTTTAATTTATACTTATACTTCTTGATTACTTCTTACTGTTTCTAAGTTCATGGCAACATTGTACATTGCAACATTGCTTTTTTTCATACATATTTCTGTACTTCAAGTCACTTCAATGTCATCTTTCTTTTCATTTATAAATCTCACTGATGCCATATTAGTAGCACTGTTGTGGTCTAGTTCTTACTCCTATGTCATCTAAATATAGGCAATAAGCACAATAAATAATTAGATTTTTCCTGACAAAAATCTAATGTAACTATTTACAAAAGAAAGAAAATTTATTTGATATACCCCCATCCCCCAAAAAAAATCATCAAAAAAGGCAAATGTAATGACATGTGTAAAACATTCTATTAATGACATAATTGTACCTGGATTTTTATGCATGCTGATGACTTTATCTATATGCCTGTAATTTGTCATAACACACTGTTTATAGCAAAGCAAGCATGAAATCATCAAACTTTACAGTCAGTAGGTAAGAATGTGCAAAACTACCATACAATTTACATTGTAGTATCTGCCATATCTGGGCCTACAGGACAAGTATTATACTGCAAGTTTGTCCTACCACATTGTAGACATGTTCAAAGCTTCTTGGTGTTGAGGAACTCACAGAAGTTGTACAGTCTATTTGGGTCTTGTTTTGCTCCATGTACAAGAAGAAAAAAACTGCTGTTGTCAGAGTTGCACTTCTCTGGCCACAGACTTCAGCAGGTCTGTACCAAACACAGAATGTAACATTTGGAATTTCACTCAGACTATGTCGTTGTCAATAAACTTGTTAAGAAAATGAGTAAAATGATTAAAAAACCTCAACCATTGTAGCTAGATTGTGAGACAATACAATATTAATGCATTCTATCACATTCATGTAACATTACAGCTTCTAAACTCAAAGACTTACTGAAGAATTTCTGGTCCTGAAGAACTCAGAGAAGTGAGGTGTTGTCCAGGTCCTGGTTTCTTCAGAGTAGAGTAGAAAGTTGTGACACTGACAGTGTGTCAGGACTTCTCTCAGGGCACGTCACTTCAGTTGTTCTGTATACAAGATACAGTTAAAAAGGAAACATGTAGTAATTTAATAATATTAATAATAATTCAAAGCTCATTCACAATGCCCAAAAAGGCTTAGGGCATTATAGCTTACTGTTACAGTTACGATTGAAAAATCTTATGTACATTTAATGGTACTGGTAGTAATTGTAGTTGACTGGTTTATCCAAAATTAGATTTCATTCTAACCTGGCTTCAATCCTTTCCCAGAGCCTTGTTCCACCTTATATTTGGCCATCCCTACTTTCCTCTTTTGTAGGCAAGTTAATGCTGAGGATCATCTAGTGGAGAAAAAAAAATGCAACACATACTATTGTCATTAGAAGTCCAATCTTACATCATATTCATTAAACTTTTTTTATCTATCCTGTTAAAAAGAGAAACAAACAATAAAACAAAATCTTTTACTTTCCTGTATGCCAGTCAAGAGTTTTAAAACTATAAAATGTCCTATTGTTAGAGCAAGGTCTGTTCAACATAATAAAAATCCATATTTTGACAATAGAACCCACCTCTGGTCCAGCATGTTGAAGTCTTTATGAAGCTGTCTGTCTGTCTCTTCTGTGTTGAGACCTGTGCAGCTGTTTTCAAAACACAAATATCTGATAAATGTCTTGAAATGATCAGATGTCCTACGATGATACTTTTGATCATTATTCCAATCAAAACATAACGTTATTTTTTGATAGATATTCAAGCACTTAACTCACCTTTGAGTCTTGCATTGCAATGTTTACATTCACACCGCACAAACAAATCCAACTTCAACTCCAACAAACACGATTCTGTGTCTCCAGATCCAAGACTAAGAACCAAGTTTATGTGTGTGAACCCCGCACGAGTTTGTCTGGCATTTTCAAAGACATGTTCGGCAAACAACGACAAAGAACGAGGGAATGGAACAAACTTCCATGGAACTTGCCCCCCTCCCCCTTCGGTTCGCGAGGAAGGAAACTGCACTGTAAACCCTGATATTTTTTTTTCCTTCTGTGTCCGATTAGAAGCTATTTGAAGGTACAGAAATCATTTGAAAGCCACAAGAATGTGTTCGGCAAACAACTAGTTCGCAAAGTCGGGAATTGTGTCACAACTACAGGGTGATGACGATAGAAATACATAAAGGGGGAAAGTTTGGGAAACCGGAAGTAACTTTTCGGCTGTTTATCATAGTTAATAGTTAACCAGTATGCCTATTAAAAAAAAACGACAGCCAGTTCAAAGTCTTAACTCCTACATACATTCACAATCTGTACTTACTAGAATGCAAGTCGTTTCCATTGTTAAGAAAAGGCCGCCTTTGCTATCAGCTGAGGTTTCACAAAGGTACAGTGTGCACGTGTGGTGCTGACCTTGGTGCTGATTACACCATCCGTAGCTGAGAATCTCATGCACTTTGTACATGGATCGCTAGAGGACGCTGCTGCATGGTGCAGTTCATTTGATTACATGACTGAGATGCACGGTCTAACAGCGATTTCCAACGGTTCATATTCAAACTGCACGCACAGCCTGCACTATTGTTATAAGCTGTATGTTAATTACTTTCAAAGCGTTATAAGGACTCCATCGTGCATATTCAAGTCTTTTTTCTGTAACATATTTTTTGGGAGAATCGTTCAGACATCCCCACTTTTAGGATGCCCTACGTTAACCTTGGAGGAGTACAAATCCCTCCCTCCTTTTCGATGTTATTCATTACTCCAAACGACCAGGCCTGTTCCATGCTATTAATTAATTTTGAACGGCCGCAATATGCAGAACTGTCTGAGATTTCAGCACCTTCAGAATTGATGCAAGGTCAGACCTTTTCCAGGCTATATAGACCCCTTTTCTGTATCCTCACAGTCGGGCATGTTCCAGGCTATCATCCCATTTCGAATGGCCGCACGGTCAGGCCTGTTTTAAAAGTTGATTGGTACTGACCTTGGTGCTCGGAGTGATAATGACAGCCAGAGCAAAGAAACCTCCAGAGGACCATGCAGTTTGTATATGAATTGCAAGAGGTCGCTGCTGCATGGTCTGTTACTGTCCTCGGGTGATTTACATACAGTACAAAATATATTTTCTATCCCCACACTGCTGTAGTTGTGTGTATGTTGGAAGATAGTAATTTTATAAAAACAGCGTCCTCACCTTCAAGTCTTTCCTCCTGTGTTTTGACAAAAAGTGTGAAAATCGGACCCAAATTTGCCCAGCTGCAATGCTTGACTTTATAGAAGAACAGACCCCTTCTCCTAATTTTTCTCACTACCTCGTAAAATGGCCATATATACTTGTTTAATGATTACTTATCGATAAGACCTCCGTCAACTCAGAATTAAAATTTCAGTCACATCAGATAAACTGCCCAGCTTACAAGTGAGTTATATGTTCGATCTAGATGTTTGATAACAGTTTACGAACTATTTTATCATCAAGCAAATTGATTGTTATCTACGTAGCTTGTACTAATTTATCACCAGGCATATTGAATGACACCCTTAGAGCAACGCAAAGTAGACCACACAGCCGTGGCCTCTTGCGATATAGCTCCAAAGTGCAGCGTTATACTTTCCTATGAGTGATGTAATGCAGTTGCGTGCGTTAGTCAAGGAAGTCAGGGTACCAATTACCAAGAAAGTTAACTCACTCTCAAGTTTCAACTGTCTAGTATTAAATTACGTAGCTACATGTATCTAATAGACACCAGATTACGTCATTTCCAAAAATAATTCCATCAGGGTGGTAGGTCATTTTACTCAACCAGGTAACATTACCTGGCAGCGGACGAGAAACGAGAAGCAGAACTCCAGTTTGAAATTCAGCAGATGATATTAACTGGTTGTGTCAAAGAAAACTATACCATCCTATCAAGTTCACGGCAGTCTTACTGTTTTTGACACTTCATTATCTATTGCGTTACTACGCTAGCCTATGGATGTATTTAACTTAAGACCCTTCAGCTGCGCCCTCCAGCGATATATCTGTAAAAAGCAACGTTAGAAAGTTTTGCATGCAGTTTCCATTTGGATCACTAGATGGCGCTGCTGAGTGGTCTAAAATACATTGACACAAAATTAGGCATAGAGACGCCTTTTCCTTTTTATTCAATTGTTTATTACCTCCATGAAATGCCATGGAATGGAGGTTATATTTTCTGTTATGTGTCTCTATCTGTGTAGATGATTACTCAAGAACAGCTAAATGGATTGGTTTCATACTTGTTGTGTTGGTGGGGTGTGATGAAAGCTCGAATCGATGAGATTTTGGGAGCCGTATCTGTAGTTATAATCGATGTAATAATATCAGAAATCACCCCTATATTTGAGATATATTGGTACAGGCATCGTGCTTTATGTGTTTGTTAATGGATCCAAGCAGATGGTGAGGTGACAGCTGCTTGGGGAACCCCGAGTTTTTTTAATATGATGATTAGCGGTGCACACCCCAGTTTATTTGGGGTCTCAAATCGAGGCTGCGCACCCTCAAGTCGAGAGGCCGTCTCTTCAAGAAAATAAATCTAAAGCAGAAAAGCCGTATATGGGAATGAAGGGTATCACTCCAGCTTTAAGAACAGCCGGTTTTCAGTTTCTTCACTCTCTCTACTTGTCATAATTTTGGGGGGAGAAAAGTTTTTTTCACGTAAAAAAGTATGCAAAAAAAGGGGAATTTTGACGTGGAAATAAACCCATCACCTATATTTTAGTCATGAAAATGACTGATATTGTCGGAAAGAGAATACATCTAAGATTAATCAAGCAAAAAATAAAGAAAATCGTAACACTGAGATTTTTACAATAACCCGACGCGCGAGGCATAGCAACACGGCTCACAGACCGCATATGGACGGGGAATCTGGGACAACGGGCAAATCACTTCCAACGCGTAGAAATACAAGGAAGTGACACTCGGGCCCAAAACCAATTTGCACCAAAACACATCGCTTCTTACGCTTTTTAGCCATGCCAGTATTAAATGCCACTCCGCAGCAGATTATGAGAAATTTGATCTCAAACACGGACCCTCGAGACCCTTTCGTCACATTTTTGTCGCGCACTATCTCGGATCCCTGTCGCGGAAGAATTGGTGTGCGCACCGTTAGTTTTATTTGTGTCTGCTTAGGATATCATGGAGATGTGAAGCGTAAGTATAATTGTAAGAAGTTGAGGTACATTTAACGATAATGCTTAACAGGTATGGATGTCTCACATACTGTACTGCTGATTTGAGTGACATGGTGATTAAAATGCCATTAGGTCCTCTCATCTGGGTTGGGTGTCAGAAATTTTAGGGGCGACACAGATGTTCTGATTTTGTTACCATAAGGGACAGTTGTTAGTTGTCTCTTTCGTAGCCAATGGTACTTGTTTTTTAGCAGACGGGGTTGGCGCCAAGTATTCATCTTACAGTTGGTGTAGGTCTGTCAGAGGAAAGTGTGCATCTCGTTTTTGTACCGTGTGAACAGCTGATGTTATGACATATTGGTGGAAAATCAAATCACCATCTGACTAAAGTTGGCCACATCCCTTCTTCTTTCTGAGTTTCCCAACTTCCTCCCACCACACAGCTCTGAGGCACATAGTCGAACCTCAATAATGCTGACAACCTTAGACATTTTAAATGTTAAACATCAAGCTTAAGGAACACCACGCTACCATATGCCGTCGACCTCTTAAACGCACAGTACACAATTAAGTGTCACATTTTGATAATTACTAATCAGATGGACATCCTCTGTGTCATTAAATAAATACACCACTTCTTTCCCATAACATTTATATTATATAACCATTACTCTCAAATACAACCGACTATAAACATACATACCATCCACAAAAAAGCAATACATATTTCATGGAGGTATGAGGTCCCCGAACTCTAGTTCATTTATTCAATCAATCGATCTATGAATCAACGATTCCTTTCTTTACTCGCTTGTTCACTCACTCATTCATGCATTAAGTTAATACATCCAAATACAACCACAAATGACACTTTGGCTTCCGCTAAGTGCAATTTATTACATCTAGCTTATGATCTTTAAATATTGGATGTATTTGAAATTGCTTTTTCTACAATGATAACATTCAATACCACCTAATATTAACAAGTATTGACCATGAAATACATAGCAAAAATGAGACAGGTTTACTGTACTGATAAATTATATACTTAAGATATGTAATTTTGAATCCAGGTTACTACGAGTTTAAGAAGTTCTGGTTAAAATCCTAACAATTTATTAATTTGCAATGATATGAAACACATAGATTTTCATCACGCCATAATCTCATACAACGATGATAAAACAATACACAATAACGCTAATGTGAACAATATGACATGATATTAATATTATCAGTAGTCCTGTTGATAGCCCGTGTGGCCAGGCCTGTTCCAGGCTATCAGTTCACTCTGAATGGTCACACAGTCAGGCCTGTTCCAGGCTATCATTTCCTTTTGAATGGCCACACAGTCAGGCCTGTCCAAGGCTATGAGTTCCCTCTGAATGTTCACACAGTCAGGCCTGTTCCAGGCTATCATTTCCTTTTGAATGGCCACACAGTCAGGCCTGTTCCAGGCTTTCGGTTCCCTCTGAATGGCCACACAGTCAGGCCTGTTCCAGGCTATCGGTTCCCTCTGAATAGCCACACAGTCAGGCCTGTTCCAGGCTATAAGTTCTCTCTGAATGGCCACACAGTCAGGCCTGTTCCAGGCTATCAGTTCCCTCTGAATGGCCACTGAGTCAGGCCTGTTCCAGGCTATCAGTTTTCTCTGAATGGCCACACAGTCAGGCCTGTTCCAGGCTATCAGTTCCCTCTGAATGGCCACACAGTCAGGCCTGTTCCAGGCTATAAGTTCCCTCTGAATGGCCACACAGTCAGGCCTGTTCCAGGCTATCAGTTCCCTCTGAATGACCACACAGTCAGGCCTGTTCCGTGCTATCAGTTTCCTCTGAATGGCCACACAGTCAGGCCTGTTCCTGGCTATCACTTCATTTTGAATGACCACACATTCAGCCCTGTTCCAGGGATATTACTACGACCCAGCCCTGAAGTTTTTATAGTGGCTTTAGTTTTATAAAAAAATATTTCAAAGGGTTGGTTGTATATATAAATGTAATACAATGCAGGTAGTAAAAAAATATCAAGGTAATAGGGAAAGGTAGTCTCTTACCTTAATCAATTATTGTTTTTTTTTAATTTCTAACACAATTTTTTTTTAAATAAACATAAAGTTGACTCTCATCATTCCACCGGCTACGTGAAGACTAACACAATAAAAACAGTTCGAAAATAGTTTCATCGGGTTGGTGGAATATAGGATATAAGCTAGAAGCTCTGACGAAGATGTCTGAGAGACATGGAAACTCATGTGTTCGTCTCAGGAATTATTTTGAATAACGAGACACGTGAAACATGCAAACTACAGAGATTAATGCTGCATTAGTGGGTCTCTTTAGATTGCCAACTTGCGTTGTCTAAGATTACCGTTTAAGTGGGCAGTATGAGAGACAACGTTACCGATTCACGTTGATGTGTCTACAAAACACGTGCATTGCATATTGAAAAAGTCAATCAACCAAAATATGACGGAGTACTGTTATTTTACCAGCTTGATCGTGAAACCGTCAGTGTGTTTGTATCAACAGAAGTGTTTTGGTTTGAAAAAAAATGTTTGCATGAAATATCGTTTAATGTCAACATTTTACAAAGCTAAGCAATAAAACTGTATTTCAGATATCTGTATTTTGCTTGAATTCAAATCGAGTCTTTTTTTTAAGTCGTGCTCGGTCATATAACATATCTTTATCTATGTTTAGGGTAATGGCAATTTGTTCTTTTCACCAATCATGCATGTCCATGTATTCTGCAAAAGAATCGCTGGAGGACGGTGCTAGACCGTGCACACGTTAATGTCAACAGCACCATGCAGCAGCACCCTCTAGCGATTCATCTTTAAAGTGCATGGAGTTATCTGCTAAGGACGACGTTTTAGGACGGTCAGTACCCCCTTGAAACTTTTCTTTAATTTTCTAATTTTTAAACATGTCATTTTCAGTGCTCTATATACAATGTCAATAGTGACAATGCATATTTCCCGCAGAAGCTATACAGGGCTCATTTTTCACACTGCGAAAATCTTTTATACTTAGAAAAAGACTGAAAAAAACGTTTTTAAAAATTTAATGTTAAAAGAGTAGGTAAATGTAGATAGGCATACGTAATGCCATAGCCTTTTTGAAGCGGTAGGGGCAGTGGGTTGTTATCAACTGTGTCTAGTACACGATATTGGAAGGCAGAGCCAAACCCTTTCTTTTCATTTCCCTTTACTTCCCCACCGAAGTCAGGTACCCAATTTTACACCTGGGTGTTAACATCGGACTTACCCAATGGTACGGGATCAGTGGCAGTACAGGAATCAAACCCAGAACCTTTGGGTTTGAATTTGTTTGAAATGCCTTTTTTTTGGTGGAGGCAACTTTTGACAGGAATTTTTTTTATAAGAGATCAGAACAAAATTATTTGGAAGTTTCGAAATTGTAATGTTATAAAGTGTTAATAAATGGCAGATAGTGACTTAAACTTTATTCAAATTTCGACGTAAACAATAGTGAGTCAGTGAAATTTGGAAGGATGATAAAAAATCACAAAGAATCATTTGTACTTGATGATAATGATGATTACCATTGTCACAAATGAAAACATCACAATCAACAAACATCCATCACTTATGCTTACGCATTGTTTCTCTACTCACTACAGTCAGTATATCCACTTTTACTGGTAAGACAATCACTCTTGCCACTACTATTACATTACTACTAATACTGCAATAATCACCACCACTATGCTGTGATTGCTACAATGACAATAGATTCCACTGCAACAACCATTATTACCACTGCACTACTATTACTGATTCAGAAGTGAAATCACTTACATAACGTTACATTAAAATTTGTACATTTTTTGTGGCTACCACCAAGCCTTTTCAGATCTTTTTAAAGCAACAAACATGCCATTCTTCCACAGAACTCAATTCTTTGGTTTGTTGATCAAAGACACTTTGTGGTTATTCAGTGCTATAATCAACGAATCTAGACACATTCATACAGCTTCCGGCTGCCGTGTGTACTCTTACATTTCGGTACATCTACAGGCCACCAGCAAGCTTACAGCCTTACTACTCACCTGTGCGTACTCTAACATTTTGGTGCATCTACAGACCACCAGCAAGCTTACAGCCTTACTACTCACCTGTGTGTACTCTAACATTTCGGTACATCTACAGACCACCAGCAAGCTTACAGCCTTACTACTCACCTGTGTGTACTCTAACATTTCGGTATATCTACAGACCACCAGCAAGCTTACAGCCTTACTACTCACCTGTGTGTACTCTAACATTTCGGTACATCTACAGACCACCAGCAAGCTTACAGCCTTACTACTCACCTGTGTGTACTCTAACATTTCGGTGCATCTACAGACCACCAGCAAGCTTACAACCTTACTACTCACCTGTGCGTACGGTGGCAGTTAGTCCTAACACCAGGACAGTTCGTTCCGTAGGAGTTATCTGTTGAATCTTCCTTCATCATGAATCTCGTATAGTCCAATACTTATTGGGGCATCCGTTATGTTCACTGGGTGTAGCAGAGTTGGCTATATCATGATAGATCATCGAAAATGCAGCTCTCAATGTTTGGTACTTTACATTTTGGAAAACTGGTTTAGATCAAAATAATGCAAGCCACCAAGGCAAGAACTATCACCCAGACCCAATTAACCTGGTGAAGCTTATGAGAACAGCTAAAGCTCACAACCTGCCCTGCGACGAGTTTACGTATACCCGGGCCCTTACACACTGAGTCGGCGGGCACCAGCCTTTTTTGTACACGCTGGTTTTGACTCGTCAGCCGGAGGTATTTCTTGGCTCCAAGACTTGTGAAGACGGACTCCATCGCGTTCCTGATTGCATATCTTCAAGACATCACCAGACGACTTACATATTGGCGCAAATCTGACCCTTTGAAACCCATGGAGTTGGTCTGTAAGCATGTATGCCCTGTTGTCTCGATTTTGGGACTTGATGCCACAAAAGGCTACACTCTTCTGACCCCTGCTCATGCGGATAGCGTTCTGGTAGTGTAGACGTTTGATCCTGTGGGCACCATAGGCAGCCATCTTCTGATCTACGGACCTTGTTTTCAAATCTCTTGACGCGTATGCAAATAGCCGAAATGGTTTTTGCTTCTGTAGTGCCGTTGTTGCATACACAGCACCACTAGCCTTCTTTTGTATTTCTGCAGCTCTATTTGTATAACCCTTACACGTGTTTAGACGGACAGGACGCCGGTAGAGCGTATTTTCCCATATTTTTGCATCCCTGTTGTTTGTGTCTAGATCACACTTGTGCAGGCGTACAGGGCTCCTGTAGAGCGCGTGGGCTGTTTGAATGTTTCGTACCTCGTAAAGTGCCACCTCCGCTCTTGCCGCGTAGAAAGTAGTGACGTCATCGTCTTCGTCTTGAGCATCAAGATCAGACAACTGCCACTCCCAGCGTTCAACGTTCTCGTCCTGGACGCAGTTTTCATACCTGACGTCAAGCGTCAGGGGCAGGGAGGACGGGCGCCAGTTTGCTTGCCGTGAGGTGTTCTGGTATATAGTTGTAGTACTCGTCTGGAATCTGCCAGTAGGGATTCTCGTCTGATGGCAGCGAGGAGCGCCGACATCGATATCCAGGGTTGTAGAAGTCAAAGAACTCGTCTGGAATCTGCCAGTAAGGATTTTCGAGTGTTGGCAGCGTAGACCACCGATATCGGTAACCAGGGTTGTTGAAGTCAAAGTAGTCGTCAGGAATTTCCCAATAGGCTGGGACGTCGCCTTCTGCTGTCAGACGTCGCCTATCGACTGTTGCACCCTTATCGTTGCCATGACTACCAGTTGGTATCACCCAACCTCTGATCGGGACGACAGGCAGGGCTAAAGGATCGATTGCGTCATCGGGTATCTCACAGTATGTTACGGGATCATTGTCATTGTCATCGCCATGACTACACAAGAACAGCCTTATTACCTGGTGGATAAAAGCCACTGTGGCCAGAAAGGCTGCCGCTGAGACCGTCAGAGCTATCACTAGCACGTGGTGATGGTCTTGTTCTGGTCGTGTTTGTGTCGGCATGAGTCGTGCTGTCGTCGTGCTGTCGGCTTGAGTAAGCGTCGGGATCGCATCCACATCTCTTGTTGGGAGGGAAGTCGTGGTGTTTGTTTTTAAACTGACGTCATCAGGTTTGTTGACGACAGTTGTGTTGCTCGTCAATAGTTCCTCCCTGTCGTCGCCAGTCTTGTTGATGGAGGTGGTGTTGCTTGGAAGTTGAACATGTACGGCGGAGTCTTCCTTTGTACGTTCCGTCGTAGTTAAGAGGGACCGGTATACCCTTTCTCCGCGGGTCAGAACGCATGTTACGTTCTTGGTGCTGTTGGTCTGAGTCGGAGAGTCCAGATCTGAAATTCCATTTTTATTAGACGAGAAGGAATCAAACACAACAGAGACCAGACGTACCATCTTGTTGTTCTTCCTCATAGTAATTGTAGCCAGTTCTACTGTAGATTCCTTACTTGTGGCCAGGTTCACAGGTGCTGTATCTGCGCCCAACCAAAAGCGCCTACACCATGGGATCACCGTGTTCCCGTATTGTGTGCCTTCCGTCATGACCATGAAGACAAACGGAGGTCTGGCCAATTATGATGACACGGCTACTAAAAAGCAGTTTTTCGCATATGTAGTCATATCCTGACTTTGGAAAAATGTCTTGTGTAGGTATGTCATGATGCAGCCACACGAAGTAGTCTGTTGAGGAATGTTGAGGAATCAACACGCCGTCTCGTTGACTCATTGACGTCCTCTCCTTGTTCCAGTAAGAAGTGGTGGCACATTGTCAAAATGTTCTTTTGTAGCAAAGCGAGCTCTACCATTCCCCCCTTAAAGTCGGGTCACTCTTATGTAACTGATTCTTGTGAAAAGGCAAGAATGTTCAATGATTTTTTTTCTGCTCAGGCCTCTGTGGATGACACCAAGGCAAGCCTTCCACAAATTGATTATCTTACCGACGTTCGTTTGTCAGAATGCTTTACTACACCTGCTGAGATTGAACTTTACGCATCGTCTTTAGATATATCTAAAGCATGTGGCTACGATAACGTCGACAACCGTTTTTTAAAACTTATATGTCCCCTTATATCTGACAAAATCGCTTACGTTTTCAACATATCTCTTTGCCATGGTGTCTTTCCAGAAGCCTGGAAACGGGCAAATGTGGTTCCTATTTTCAAAAAGGGAGATCCCGATGATGTATCTAATTACCGTCCCGTTTCTTTGCTACCTAGCTTGTCCAAAATCTTGGAAAAAATTGTATTTAAACACTTGTATAACCATATGATGTCCCAAAATCTACTTTATTCTCTCCAGTCCGGCTTTATCCGCGGAGATTCTACTGTTAATCAGCTCATTTGTATTACCGACAAAATTTTTGATGCTCTAGACTCAAACAGAGAAGTCAGAGCGGTTTACCTTGACTTTTCAAGAGCATTCGATAAAGTCTGGCATAAAGGCCTTATTTTTAAGCTGCAAAGAAACGGGGTTGACGGTTCAATCTTAAACTGGTTTTACAGTTATCTCTCTAGTAGAGAGCAAAGAGTTGTTATTGATGGACAATGTTCAGATTGGTGTTATGTTGGCGCAGGTGTACCTCAGGGTTCGGTGCTAGGTCCCCTACTGTTCCTTGTGTATATTAACGACATGGTGGATGGTTAAGTCACTTGCCCTTTTTTATTTGCGGACGACAGCTCCTTATTGGACATCGTGGAAAATCCCAACTCAACAGCCATTCGACTCAATAGTGATCTCATGAAGATTTCATCTTGGTCGGCAAGATGGCTTATGGAGCTAAATCCCTTAAAAACTGAAGAAATGCTTTTTTCCAAGAAATTAAATCCCCCTTACCATCCACCTCTTTTCCTCAACAACTGTGTTATTAAGTCCGTTAAATCTCATAAGCACATAGGAAGTTTTTTAACAACCACCATGTCTTGGGAAATGCAAATTTCAAATGTGATTTCCAAGACATCTAAACGAGTGTCTGCACTTAACAAATTGAAATTTAGATTACCTCGGACAGTACTTGATACCATTTATAAGTCCTTTATCCGTCCTCTTCTTGAGTACGCCGATATCATATGGCATGGATGTACGTTATGTGATTCCCAACGTTTAGAACGTGTTCAGTACGAATGTGCACTTACAGTCTCAGGGGCTGTAAGAGGTTCTTCTTACTCTTCGCTCCTTGCTGAACTTGGTTGGGAAAGACTTTCTGATCGGCGACACGTTCACTCCTTGGTCATGTTTTACAAGATTGTGAACGGCCATACTCGCCAGTATCTTAAGGACTTGATCCCTCCCGTAGTTTCTGTTTTTACTTCTCATAATCTCCGCAACAAACACAACCTACGGGTACCGATTTGCACTACAAGTCGATACCAAAAGTCTTTTATTCCTTATGCAACACAACACTGGAATGGTCTTGACACTGCTGTTCGTTCACTTAGCTTTTCACTGTATAAAAAACATTTAATGAAATTAGTACGCCCCTCCATCAATAGACATTTTAGCTACGGTCCTCGGTACACCTGCGCACTCCTTACACGCCTTCGCATAGGTACCTGCAGTCTAAACCAAAGTTTATTTATCCGAAATTTAGCTTCTAGTCCAGCCTGTAACTGTGGGTGTCGATGTGAAGGTGTTGTGCATTTTTTGTTATACTGCCCTACCTATCAACAATACAGAACCATTTTTTTCGACAATCTTCAAAACCTGCTAGGCAATTCTCTTGATTTCAATAGTTTATCTGAATCAGCCCGTATCCATTTACTTTTAAGGGGTTCAACTTTTCTGTCATATCATACAAACTGCAGTATCTTAAAATTAACCCAGTCATATATTGTACATACCAATCGTTTTGCAACTACCTTGTAACCTGACTATGTAAATAGCTGTGAATTGTTTGTTTCGATATTGTCACTTTATTTCCTCTTGTCAGTCATCCTTTTTTGAGAGGTGATGTGAATATTAGCTTACTGCTAGAGTGCATTACCTCTCTGTCCTGTCTGTACTTTGTTGTTCAACAATAAAAAAAAAAAAAAAAAAAAAAAAAAACACGCATGGAGCAAATGCCAAATCCGCTCAATCGTACTTGTACGAAAGACACATCCGACATCAACACGGCTTGCCATTTTCTAGTGCGGGGATCTTGTGCACTGAACAAGGCTTTCTTGCCAAGTTTGTACGCTACTGCCTTGTTCGGTAGCCAATTGTATTCGGTAGGAAGGTATAATATGTTATTGTTGCTCAGGTCTAGGTAACTGAGTTTGATCAGAGACACAAACGCATGCTTTTCGATAGTCTCTAGTCGGTTTGAAGACAAAATTAGCTCCTCTAAGTTTGTCAGTCCGTGGAACCAATCAGCGCACACATGTCGTAACAGATTATGTTTAAGATTCAGGAATTCCAACCCGGCCAGTCCTGCAAAGCTTCTTGACTCAATATCTTCGATCTTGTTGTGAGACAAAGACAGGATGTCTAGTACAGACGGATATCTTAATTCGGCGAAATAGTCATTTTTGATGTAGGATAGGGTGTTAAAGTCTAGGTACAAAGAGTATAAGTATAGAAACAAACTAAGGCTATTTGGTTTTATGTCTACAATGCCCCCCTCTACAAGAGTAAGGTGATCTACGCCTGAGTTGTTGCACAAGCCAAATGAATGCACAGACAACACTTTAAACGAATGACCTCTTACAGCTAGCCAGCTGCTATCAAGAGAGTACGTAATAGTGTACTCTTTGAAACCAATTTCTGGAGTGTGTTGTGTGTCCGTGCATAAAACACAAGAAGTATCCTCGAACGGTCCTTTTCCTTCAGCTAACCGCTGAGAATTTTGGTAGTGTAGACGCCCATAGAACCAGGATAAACCACTAGGAATACAGCAGTGGAACGCTGTTACTTTACAGCCGGGAATACAGGCTTGGGCCAGGACCGTACAAACCGTGAGGGTGAGAAGTATCCTCACGTCACAGCCCATCGTCCAGAGGTACATCAACAGTGAAACTAAAGCTGTTGTTTTTCAGGCATGTTACCTCTGAGGACAATTGCACTTTTGCGTTATTATATATAAAACACAAACACAGCGCTGTTATGAAATTATAGCACTCCGAAAGGGTGACATATTTTAGCTAGCATAGAATGTAGTGTACTTTTCTAATTTTTTTTAATCTTAGATACACAGCCTTGAAACTAGGAGGCTTCCGATTCAGAAGTACGTTTAAATGTTAAATATTAGACAGGATTGCATATTCTATGGTTCGTTTAGAATACAGCGCTAGATGTATGTTACTTTGCATCAAGATAAGCAGACTTCGACTAATACACTAGACACTACCTGTGCGAGAACTACCACCATCACATTGCCCATTACTAACAGCATGGTAACTTTAAAACCATGTTTATAATCTTTACGAAAAATATCAGGAAAATTTATTTTAAAAATATGATTAGGTTTGTAATGATCAATACAGATGTACCTGTTTGTGTTGTCAGGCGGTGTAACCATGGAAGCGTGCCATCAACCGAGAATGATGATCAGTGGGAGAATAGAAACGCATACTGTCTCCTTCGTGGTGCATCAGAGACTGAATATCAAAGTTGTCGCAGCATGCGTGATAGACTCCGCTCACATAAAACATTTTGCTGTTCTAGCCATGTTTCTGTAAGGCCTGCTCAGCTTTCCAACTGTTTGGAGTCTTTCCATCGAGTCATACAAAGAAAGCAGGGTATTGGTAGACACCGGCGATATGATCCCAGATTGCCCTATCAGCTTAGAGGTGTTGCACAGACAACCTATCAGAACACTCGGCAAAAACCGTTATCCAAGAACCTTGATAACAAACCGTGGAGCAAATCCGCCTAAACTGTTGTTTCCTTCTACCTGGTTTAGTAGATGATTGTACACCTTGAGAATCAGCCGGGTTCAAAGCAAGTTTCTAAGTACAATAAGACCTATGATGAGTCTAGAAGCTGCAGAACAACAAAATGTGTTTTGGATATTCAGAAGAATTGTATCTTACTACCGGTAGGTTATACGAGTAGGTTATACATGTCTGTGTGCTGATAATCCTTTGTTTTGAAGTAAAAAGCCTCGTGGTTTTATACACTATTTGCACGCTGATTGCGCAGTGCATTCAGAGATAAGAATGAAGGTAGTTCCGTAGCCATTATGAGGCAGTAGCTAGAAACATTGGGCTGTTAATAAGTTGACATGGGATTTCAGCCAATCTTTTGCAGTCCATCCGGATACTAGGCTTTTATTCCTAACTTAAGCTTGGCCAAAGTCCCCTATTGCTGTTCACTCTATGTACACATTTTGTCACTCGAAAGTGGAAAGTCGTTTAAAGTGCAATTCCCATGGGCACAAAATTGACGGCATGTCAGGTGTTTCGAACGTAGGGCCTCTTGGTTCTGAATCAAACACCCTAACCATTACACCGACGCGACACCACTGGTACATACGGATACGGGATGATGCGCCCCCCAAAACAGCTAATAGAACCAGATATTAGAAACATGTTATTCCACAAGTATGACTAAGCCCTCACAGACTAAGGCGGCGCTTTGAGGCTATTCTTGCAGATACTGTCACTATTTTGTAATCGATGGTATTTCTTGACTCCAAGACATATGAAGACGGGGCTCATCGCGTTTCTGAAGATATGTCTTCAAGCACCCAAAGGAGACCGGTGCGTTTCTGTACCTTTGAAACCCATCGGACTGTCGGAGAAATATTACAGCAGTAAACTCTCTTTGCACCCTCATATATGCACTGGCGGTAAACAGGGCTAACCATGCAGTTATGCTGCTCATGAGACATTGTCTGGTATCTCTTTGTTGGCATGCGAGAAAGGTGCTTTTTCAGAGTAGCAGAAACGTCCTAGAGTGGTCTACGCAACTTAAGGGTGTTAGGAAAGTTTCTGACAGTTATCATACTAGAAATGCTGCGCATGTTTGTCAAGAGAAGTATTTAGGGTACGTACACATTGGCAGAAACCACCCTGGTTGGTCTACATAACCTATGGGTGTTAAAAAAGTTGAACCTTTGAAACCCATCGGACTGTCGGAGAAATATTACAACAGTACACTCTCTTGGGACCCTCATATATGCACTGATGGCAAACAGGGCTAACCTTGCAGTTATGCTGCTCATGAGACATTGTCTGGTATCTCTTTGTTGGCATGCGAGAAAGGTGCTTTTTGCAGAGTAGCAGAAACATCCCAGAGTGGTCTACATAACATACGGGTTTAGAAAACTTAAGATTCTGACAGTTATCATACTAGAAATGCTGTGCATGTTCGTCAAGAGAGGTATTTAGGGTACATACACATTGGCAGAAACCACCCTGATTGGTCTACATAACCTAAGGGTGTTAGAAAAGTTTCTGACAGTTATCATACTAGAAATGCTGTGCATGTTTGTCAAGAGAAGTATTTAGATACACATTGGCAGAAACCAGTGTGATTGGTCTACATAACCTAGGCTAAGAGAATTGGAAACGTTTCTGACAGGCATATTTTAAGTAGTGTTGCGAAAATTTGTGAGGAGAGGTATTTAGGACAAATGACTTAAATTCCTGTAGTGAGATTAAATTTCTTTCACATGTTTGCGTGTGTACGTGATTGTAAGCATGTTTGTAGTTCTGGGTCACACACGAGTTATTGTTTGTAATTCTGGGTCTGATTACAATATTTACATCGAAGGAAATGCAAGACAGACAATATTTTTCTATCTCAGCCGTTTGTGTCTGCTATTCCCTGGTCATGCATTTTTTTCGTCTAGTCCACCACATTGTTGAAATGTACCAGCTTAAGCCAAAAATGATTATGGATTCCAGGAGGAACTGCAAAGTTTTGTTTGGATTGATTATGACAAAGTTTAGCATTTGCGTTTGGCTAGAGAAGCAAAAAAAAAGTTTACATTTACTATCTTAGAAACTATTGTTTTGTATTCAAGTAAACACGAACGTGCGTTTGTATGGTTTCAGTTTCAGTTTATTTATTTTACCAGCAGTAACACTCAGGTACATAACAACCTGTTTTTCAGGCAATGCTGGGTTAACAAAAATACAATTTAAAACTTTGCAATATTACAATAACACATACAATAGTGCATAACCACAAAACGACATATAAAAACTCACAATTTCACTTGTCATTTCCATCTAGACCTCACAGTTCCTTGATAAACTTAACCAGTCCCAGAGTCTTGCGGTGCTTCAGTGACAGTTTGTTCCACAGGTTGGGGGCCAAAAGATTTTAAGCTTCCCTCGTAGCACTTCAGGCTTGCTACGGGACAGTTCAACTGGTGAGGGTCCCAGTCAGGGAACATTTTAACAGCCGTGCGGGTGCGAGCTCTTATAGTTGGTGGTGACTTCCACCTGAACATTTCAGATATGTACAAAGGGGTTTTTCCTCGTACAGCATTGAAAACTGTGGCCAGACTGATTTTTTCCGCCCGATTTCTCACCGACACCAACCCCGCCTCCGCTAACAGTTTACCAACTGGGACATGATCCCGGAGTGTGTAGCCTGTAATCATCCTTGCAGCTCTAAACAGCAGCCTGTCGAGTTGCAGCATTTGTGTTTTCTTGCCCTGTACAAGGCTTGGCAACCACGCCGCGCCACAGTAGTCCAAGTGCGACAACAACAAGGTTTGACACATAGTATGTAATATTTCTTTTGTTACGTAGGGTTTTGCACGTCTCATTGCACTGAGGCCACTGAATATTTTTTTCGTGATATTTGTTATGTGAGCTGACCACTGGAGCGATGGGTCTAGAGTGATGCCCAAATATTTGAAAGTGTTAACTTGCTCATAAATGTTAACACCGTCTGTGATCTGAACTGTTGTCCCAACATGTCTCAGCTTCTGGGGAACCCCGAATAGCATAGACTTTGTCTTGTCATGATGGAGAGAAAGTCTATTATCAATTAACCAGTCTGACACTCTCTTCATATCCTGGGAAACTGCCTCTTCACACTCTTTCATCGTGCCCGCCGAGTAATAGATTGCGGTGTCATCTGCATACAGGTGTATTTTGCATTTTTCTAGAACCTGTGGCATGTCGTTGACATATAAACAGAACAGCAAGGGACCAAGTACGCTCCCCTGTGGTACCCCGCAGGTGACTGCAGCCATCTCTGAACATTGACTTTGCAGACTAGTGCATTGTGAGCGACCAGAGAGGTATGATGTAAACCATTTTGTTGCATCCCTATCAAAACCCAGTTTCTTGTGAGCTTACTCAACAGAATGGCATGATTCACAGTGTCAAATGCTTTGCGTAAGTCTAGGAAGAGAGCAACTGTGACCTGGCGACTATTATTGGCCGACCTAATGTCCTCCACAATCTTCAAAACTGCAGAGGCAGTACTGTGGTTTCTCCGAAACCCACTTTGGTATACCGTGAGAAGGTTGTTCTGGGCCATGTAGCGTGATACTTGGTTACCAACGAGTTTTTCCAACACTTTGGATGTTACACTCAGTACAGAGACAGGACGGTAGTTGGCCACATTAGTTCGATTACCGGACTTGTAAATGGGTGTGATCTTTGCCGTCTTCCAGTCACTAGGGACTTCTCCCGTGGCAAGTGATAGGTTAAAAATGTGTGTCAGTGGTCTGACAATGACAGGGGCGGAGTCCTTAAGCAGTTTTGAGGGGATATTGTCCAGCCCAGTGGCCTTCTTTGCTTTCAATCTGAGAAGTTCACTTAGCACTGTCGATTCGTCAACTGACTCAAAGCTGAACTCTGTACTAGGCTCCGGTATGTGTCGGAGAGGATCTTTCTGGGAGGTTGGCATACTATCGGCAAGGCTTGTAGCACAAGTTGCGAAGTAGCTATTGAACTCTTGAGACATTTCGCTGGGGTCCGATATATTGGTACCGTCAGGTCTCGCCAAGTTCTGAACTTGACACTTCCCTTTGGATTTCCCTGTGAAGGCGTTAATAATTTTCAACATGAGGCTTTGATCTCCTTTCGTTTCTGTCACAGCTTCAGCAAAGTGGATTTTCTTTGCCTTTCTGACTGCTGATGTTGTCTGGTTCCTTATCACCCGGTAGACCTCCCAGTCTTTTCCCTCCTTGGTTTTGATTGTTTTGCGTCTTGCTGCGTCGCGTCGCCCCATCATGTTTTTTACCCTGTCCGTCATCCAAGGAGCAACAGTGTTGTTATCCTTCACTCTCCTCTTGCACAGCGGAGCGAATTTGTCAGCTACATTCAGGAAAATATCCTTAAAAGCATCCCAAGCATCCGTTACATCAGTGCAGTCTAATACTGTATCCCAGTGAACTGACTTGAGTCCATCAATAAAAGATTGTTGGGTGTACTGCTTGTAAGACCTGTATTCACACCAGCGTGTACCGCATGCCTCTCTTCCTGCTTGTGCACAGGCCAGGATAAGGATCTGTATCTCTGGATCTGTATCTTCACACACTATGACGATGCTCGTTAGCCAATCTTGGCAACACTGCTTTCATTTTTCCAGTCGATGTGATTTTCTGGCTCAAAGACCTGTGAAGAGGGACTCCGGTACCTTCTTGGTTTGACTTCAAGACCTCATCATTAAACCTTGATGCCTGACCAAGCCGGTCTCTAGTCTCGCACGTTGTATGCTGTTGATTATTGGAATATTCACTGCATCGTCCATACAGTTTCCAATCCTCGGGTGTTGTGTCATACGCTCCTCGTTCAACCATATCACGAGATTTTTGCCCTGTCGGTCTCTCATAAGGGCAAGTGCCTGCCCTCTCCTCAACTTCCACTGTCATTGCGTTGCGTAGGGATTTACACCTGCGAACGGGATTCTCATAGTGTCGGTGCTTGGTGCCAGTCCTGGTCATGGTATAGAGGGCCACCTCCGCTCTTGCCGCGTAGAAGGAAGTGACGTCATCGTCTTGACTGTCAAGGTCAGATGGCTGCCACTCCCAGCGTTCAACGTTCTCTTCCTGACCAACGTTTTCATACGTCACGTTAAGTTCCGAGGGCAGAGAGGACGGGCGCCAGTTTGCTTGCCGTGCGGTGTTCTGGTAGTTATAGTACTCGTCTGGAATCTTACTGTAGGGATTTGGGTCTGTTGGCAGCGAGGAGCGTCGATATTGACTGGCGTTTTCATCCGTTTTCATAACTGCCATGGGCAGGGAGGACGGGCACCAGTTCGCTTGTCGTGAGGTGTTCTGGTAGCCGTAGAACTCGTCTGGAATCTGCCAGTAGGGATTTTTGGACGTTGGTAGCGAGGACCGTCGATATTGGCTGGCGTTTTCATCTGTTTTCATAAGTGCCATGGGCAGGGAGGACGGGCGCCAGTTCGGTTGCCGTGAGGTGTTATGGTAGTTGTAGTACTCGTCTGGAATCTGCCAGTAAGAATGTTTGGACGTTGGCGGGGAGGTGCGGTGATATCGAGGGTTGTTGACGGTAGAGCCGCTCGGTATCGCCCAACCGCTGACGGGGACGACAGTCCTGGCTGAAGGATCGATGTCACTATCGGGTATCCCGTAGCAGTTCGGCGAGTCATTCCTGTTGTCCTGGTTATCTTGACGTTGGGATGCACAACGCCTCTTTACCAAGTGTCTGACAAGCATCACAGCTACCAACACTCCCATTGCAACCGTCAGGGCAACTATAACCAATGTCTGATGTTGTTGCTCTTTGTCCGGTTCTGGCCTTATTGTTGACGTAAGGTCTATCTCTTGCTCTGTAGGCGTCAATGTCCCATTCACATCAGCTGTTGGCTTGAAAATCGTGCTGATTTCCTCTGATGAATCGCTAACGCTGACACTCTCTGTATTGTTGACGGCGATCTCCGAGCTTTGCTCGTTGGTGCTGTGTGACTCTTCACGTTTTGTTGTGAAAACGTAAGATTTGAATAATCTTACCCCACTAACCAGAACGCACGTCACACTCTTCTTGCCTTTTTCGCTGTTGGCCTGTTTCAGCTTCTTGTCAGATGAGCTGTCTTCAGCACCAGATGACACGGGATCGAACACAACAGAAACCAGCATTACGGTTGTGTCGTTCTTCTCGGTGAAGGCAGCCAGTTGCATCGTAGATTCTTTGCTCCCGGACAGATTGATACTAACCGTTTCTGTGCCCAACCAGAAGCGTTCACACCAGGGTATGACGGTGTCTTCCTGTACAGAATTTTCACCGTTCATCACAGCCATGAGAACGAGTGGAGATCGGTAGGGGTGGTTGATGTGTTGGCTACTGTACCGCCGTTGTCCACAGCCGTAGGCATAAGATGTTGCACGTTTCGCCTCGTCTGTGTCCATGTGGTATTTCAGCCACACATGCCCTATTGTTTTGTCGTCGTGTGTGAAGGATTTTGTTTCATCCAAGCTAGTAACCCTGATTTGTGTGAAAGACAAGTCTGACAACAGTAAGGCTTGCCATTGAACTGTGTGAACATTTAAGAGCCGATGCTCATTAAGTGTGTATGCTACTGGGTGTTCTGTAACCCAACGGAAGTCGTTGGGAAGACCCATGAAGCCATTGTTTTTCATGTCCAGCGAGGTCAATTTGGGCAGAGACATGAATGCATTCTGTGGAATGGTCTCAAGCCTGTTAGAGACCAGGAAAAGTTTAGTCAGGTTTGTCAACCCATGGAACCAGTCAGAACGTAGGTGGCTCAAACTGTTATTTTGGAGAAACAGGCCTCTCAGCAAGCCCAGTCGTGCAAAGCTTTCTGGCTCAATGTCTACAATCTTGTTGTGTGACAAAGACAGAACGATGAGTGTATCTGGAGACCCAGACCCGAAGAACCAATCTTTTTTCACGTAGGTCAAGTTGTTGTAATCTAGGAGCAGAAGCTGCAAACTAAGAAACGCACTTAGGCTACCAGGTTTCAAATCTGTGATACCTCCCTCTACAAGACTGAGGTATTTAACTGCTGAATTGTTACATGAACGAAGTTTCTGTGATGATAGCACACCAAAGGGATGACCTCTTATAGCTAACAAGGGACTCGTCAATTGGTAGGAAACAGTGTCATCCTGCAAACAAACTAAAGGTTTTGCTTCTTCTGTACATAAGATACAAGACCTTGTAATCAGGGGGGTCTTGAAATATGTTGGGCGTGTTTTGAAGACATTGATATGCCTATCCCATTGTTCATCATTAGGCATACATTGCTGGATGTCTGTTACTTTGCATCCCGGTAAGCAAGCTTCGGCTAATGTGGTGAACACCGCCAGGGCGAGAGCTATGATCTCATGACCCATTATTTACAAGCATGACACAAAACACAACATTCACTACCATCGCACAATTGGGCAGTGCTACCTTCAGAAATGATCCCAAAGCTGGGGATTTCTTTAACGCAACCAGTAATTTCTCTCACCTGGTTACGTCTCGATGTCTATTAGATATCTTCATCAGAGCTGTATGCCACCGCTATATGTAGCCGATGTATAGAGCACTTTTGCGGCTAGAGCACAATCCAAAACCTGACTAAGTTTGTTTCCCCCTTGTCCCGGCTCATCACTGGGGTTGGATTCCTTATCCAAACAGCCTCTTTGATTCACCGGATACGATTGTAACTTCCTTGTTAAAACACGGTTATTGAAAATCTCTAAAATGAGTAGGTTTAGAATTACAGAAGTACCTGTTTGCTACTATGCCGAAGTCTCTTGCCGCCTCTCATTGTCTCAGAATAACTGAACAGAAACGCACAGTCCCGTTGGTGCTGAAGCAGGGACTGACTGTGAATGGTACAGCCAGATCAAACTCTTCAGCACACACGGCGATGTTGTGCCGTACTAGCCGTGTTGCTTCAGGGCTCGTCAACTACTGTCTGGTATTTTCCCTTTGATTCGTGGTTGTAAGGAAGAAGAGGATTCGTAGAACCCGACAGATTGACCAATCAGGGAACCAGTGTAGCTCAGACAACCAATCACAACATGTGACTCAAATTTGAGAAGTAAACCATCTAAGACAGAAGTTGAGTACATATCCCCCTTCAACTGTTTTCTTCTACTTGGTTTGTAGTAGTAGATGATTGGAAACTCCACAAAACAGCTGCGTTCAAAGAAAGCATTTAAGCCAATGAAATCAAGGATGAGCCTGACGCCGCAGAAGACTAGAATGGCCTTTGAATGTTCAAGAAAATTGGTTTTTTTTGTTTGACCGGTGGTGTTTACATCGTGTGGCCGTAATCCTTCGTTTTGAAGTAAAGGTTTAACCAGACGAACCGCCGTCTTAGAGTTTTAGACACCACTGGCCTGTTAACTACGCTGTGATGATGGAGTGATAACCACAAAAGTAGTCGGTGAGATTGGTTCTTTCCAACCACATCAAGGAAGCAAAATTAGAAAATACATTATGAAAATTCTATTCTAGAGAAATTGAGACAGAAGAGGAGCAGTTTAGAATTCGGCCAGCTTTGGTTTCGAACACAGATGGGAAATCGTTGATTTGCCCAAGGCGAAGATAACTACGTCCGTTCTGTACGTGTTTTCATCGAATGCTTTAGATTGTAGGTGAGCTGCAAAACTAGGGCTTGGAACCTGATACCGGTACCTGTGAAACCATTAAGATACAGGTCCGGACCTGGACTTCTGGTATACCTGTATTTGTACCTGAACATAATACAAATAAATAAAATTCTTTATTGAGACACGACAAAAGTACAGCGACTTTCGTAAGGTCTACATGTATAACAGCTACTTACAGTACAACTAAACACACATATATGGAAATCTATAGGTATGAATAAATCAACATATAGGGTCTAGTTTGTCATTTACACTTAGTGGTTCTATGGTATAAACATTCGTGGATATATTTGCCTACTTGTACACAGTGTGGATTATCGCCTCCCAGAATGTAGTTGAGTTTGTCTATCGAGCAGAGAGTAGCAAATTCTTTAGAGCAAGCGGAAAGTAATGTGTACAGCTCTGTGCGTTTGTCATTATATCGAGAACATTTAGTAGTGGATGACGATTTTTTTAGACTACAGATACGTAAATTCAAAATCAACCGTGAGATATGTGACAATATTGAAAGTTAGGAAAACTTTGATTAAATTATGAAAATCCTAACACAAAGAAAACAATTTATTGCTAAGGAAAACCCGTCTTAGGTCACGGCCTGTATCTTAATTCATGTACATGAACCTATACTTGGTAGTACTACACAGTTAGACCCGTCGGTTTCACGTGGCTCAGAAGTATTCGTTTTTTTTTTTTTGCAAAATGTACAAACAAATGTATTTCGTAGAAACGAACAGCACTTGAAAATATCGAAGTTAAAAGCAAAAATGGTATCTGTAAATTATTCCTATCTGTAATACATACTAAAATCAATGGGGTATGTCTAAGAGATACAGCGTTAACGTTATAAAATAAACCTTATTTCCTCCCAACAATGTTTCTTTTGATGAACAATAGAAATGCTATTATATATATATATATATATATATATATATATATATATATATGCTATGACAGTTTGCTATTGTCACATCTTCCAAAGATCGTAACTGTATCGTCCTTCACAATTTACTCCTGGAGACCAACCGGACCCCACTTGGGTGTTTGAGGGTTAACCAGACTCTATCTAATGGCAACGCTGTACTGAAAATCTTTGTATTTGCGTCGTCATTTTGGCAATTGTACCTTACGGCATTGATGTTATATGAAAGACTTCTCAATTCAATAGCAACGACATTTTTTCTTCAAATGCTAAGCTGTAGACTGCTTACAAAACAAATGTCACAACGTTGTAGACACCGTCACGTAATGTGATCAGAGAACTCAACACTACTGTAAAACGTCATGTGTTCATACTTCTACCTAGATTAGTCTTGAGGAAAGGGCGAAAGTCTATTTCCCCAAGAAAGGAGAGGGAAAATCAAATTGTCTGCCCTTCTGCTGATGGCTATGTATATTCTTCGCGTGAATCTTGTCTCCTGTATCAATGTATTGTGTGATGTAGCCGTAAGTGCAAAAACAAAAGAAGAATACGAACTAGTCTAACCTCATAGATTGTATAATTCTCTGTAAACTGTTATAAGTACCAAACAAGAAATAAACTAATTAATCTTATTTTCATTTTGATATTCAAACTAGATAGACTAAAACTGCACCAAAACAACTGCCATATACCAAAAATGGAAGTGGACTTGAATATGAATAAAGCGTCATAACCGTATGCATAATGATAGATATGCCACCAAGATCGCTGCATCAGACAGAAAGCGTATAATTTCACTACCACATGTACTGTTGTACGGCGCTGGTCTATACAATTTAAAACACAACAACAAGCAAACTTGGAAAGGTATATTTTAGTTTCTAGACAAAGACGGAGGACCACCTCTTAGATATGAAAGTTAGTGGACTGTTGCTGCTCGTTTTGTTTGGATGTCTGTGGTCGGGTTGTTTTTGCTTGCCGGCTAAATGTGAAATACAACAGCGGCAATTGCTGCATGGGACTTCACTAGTACTTGATTGTAATCTTCAAAACCTTATAACAATTCCTGAAGACATACCGTCCAACGTTGTACGACTTACTGCCAGGTACAATAACATCAGAAACGTAACTCACCTACCGCAACTACCGCAATTGGAAATATTGGACCTTAGTGGGAACTGCATGGAGTGGTTTTCATGGACGTCGTTGCGTGCTCTGCCAGTTTTGCGTCGTCTAAATCTAGATAGAAACAAACTACGGCACGTGCAGCTGGACATCGTCATTGAACACCTGCCAAAGCTGCAAACCCCTGATGTAAGTTTCAACAAACTCACGTCGTTATCTCAGTACGAACTGGAATGGGCACAGGTGACGTTGGCCTTTAGGATTGCAGGAAACCCCTTTCACTGTGACTGTGACCTCTCCTGGCTGATTGACAAGATGGCGTGTTTAGAAGCCTGTGAGGGGCGAAGAAATGTGCGCTGTTGGCATGCTTGCGCAGCCTATTTTCTTGTTCTCAACCGAAACCTTACATTCTGTCACAGTCCAAGTCAACTGAACGGGCTGTCTTTATCAGACGTGTCCAACAAACTGACGAGTTGTGGACCACACCAGCTGACCACAAAAGCTGCAATGACCACTACAGGGGAACCTAAGTCTCATCTGCAAAACAATGGCACTTCTCCCATCAAACGTTTCGAAGGTAACACCAGTCTAAGCCGACCACAGAATGAATCAAGCGTAGCTATAGAGGACTCCCACAAAAACGACAGTTTGACAATGATACACCCTACACAGATAATCAAGAAGTCATCTGTTTACACCACGAGCATGAGGAAAAGAAAGGAGGACAAGCCTCTAGTTCCCTACATCCCCTTCATTGTGGCTGGAAGCTTTTTGGCATTGGGCCTCCTGGTTTTAATCTTCATGTTCTACCACTTCGGAATCAAGATGGAAAACAAACTATGCTGCACCCCAGGAAGAAAGAAGCCAACACCGGTTTGTTTGATTGCTTATTAGACGTCAGTAGTGTTCTTTGTGTTGTCATTTTTTTTACACTAGTATAGATATACTAACTTACATAATCACCTACTTAGACGCCCGGTAAAACAAATCCAGAGAGCCTTCTCCACAGCATTTGATCCTTCATTGCCCATTGTAGCTTTTTAGTATCTTGCAGGTTTCTATCACTATTAATTAGATTGTCTAAGTAGATCTCTTTGTCTTCCCCTTCCTCTTTTTCATTTTAGTAGCTCCGAGCGTACGGGATGACATGCAGGGATTTCGGGGTGTCAAATACAGTGAACGGCCAGTAAACATTTTGGCAACAGATGATAGATCTTGGTACAACTGTTGGTGTGTAAGATTTTGGTGCAATAACACATTAAGACACATGCGTGGCAGTGAGTGTAGCATCCATTTAGCCTCTTTTGCAAATGACTCTGTTAACGTCCACGTTTCTGAACCTTATAAATAGACTGATTCCACTGTGGCAATTGCCAACAGCCCAACAGCCTCATTCTAATCTTGTTTGGGAGTTTGGATTTCCATATCTTGATTAGGTTGTGGTAGCTATTCTAACCAAGAGCTTCAAAGTCTGTTTAGAATTTACCATCAATAAATTGAGATATTTAAGGTTGTTGACCACTTCTACGGTGCCACCACTTCTGGTTCGAAATTTAAGGTGTTGTCTGGTGGAAGATTATCATCTTTTTCGTTTTCTTAGCATTTCGGTGCATTGCTACTTTTCTAGCTTCGTTGGCAGGCAGAATAGCAGTTGCTGCGATTGTTGTAATCTTTCAGCTCATTAAAATCTTTTTTTTCGGCAAACATGGCTGATTTTTCAGAAAAACAAAAACCTTGCGAGCAAATCGAGCAAATTTGAAAGAAAATTCAAGCACTACCACGGTGCGCGGTTTGGTCTGACGTCATTATTAGCTTCTTTAACTTAGCGTCATAACAAACATGCTGCCATTTGCCAATTATGTCAACATGAGTTTTAATGTAACTCTATAATGCACTGTAAGAAGAATAAAGTTGTCCTCGTTAAAAGAGTGCTTGTCTTTAACAGTCATAGGGCTATTGAAGATATATACAAAACAGCATTCATTGAGCAAAACTGCGACAAGAATCTCAGTAATTTCGGATGAGTATGTTTAATATAATAATTTTAATCAAAAAGAGATTCACAAGAGATAAAAAGAATAGAAATATGCATACTTTAGGATACAGAAATGTTGTCGTCGTTAATATTCACCAGCCCCATTTCAATTGTGTCGTTGTGCTGAATAGATGTTCTTGTTTAGGTCACAATTGTGGTCATTGTACCCCATGAAAGTCAAGTTATGTGAAACATGTTAACAGTGAAAGACATCTTTTTTTCAATAACAACAACATGTCCAACCCATTAACATGTACCTCAGTCGTTTTTTTTTCAAGCTGTAGACTGGTTACAAAACATATGTCACTACATTGTAGACACCTTCACGTACGGTAATCAGAGAACTAATATATAAGACGTCTTGTTTTCAGATTTCTGCCTTGCTTGATCTTTCGGTGGGGGCGTGAGTTAGGTTCACATGGAAGGGGAGGGGGTACATTGTCAGTTCTTCTGCTCATGACTATGTATATTTTTTCTCGGGAATTTTGTCCCTGTTCAATACCCACATTGTAGACACCGTCACGTACTGCAATGACAGAACTCATCTGTCAAACGTCATGTTTTTACACTTATGTCTGATTGGTCTTGAGGTGGGGGCGTAAGTCAAGTTCTTATGGAAAGTAAGAAAGAATCATATTGTCTGTTCTTTTGCTCATGACTATGTATATTTTTTTCTGAAGAATGTTGTCACTGTGAATCTTATCACATGTATTGTTGAGTGTAGCCGTGTGAAGTGGTTTTATAGAAAAAAAAGGTATGCACTAGATCAACCTCACCGATTATGCAACCAATTTTTTGTGTCAACTGTTGACAGGGCCAGAACAAAGAACTAATAAACGTATGTCTTCATGTTGATATTACGAACATAACTGAAAAAAAAACGGCCATCGAGAAAATTGCATCTGGGCTTGAATATAAATGAAACGTCGTAACTGTATGCATAATGATCGATATGCCAAAGAGATCGATGCATCGGACAGAAGGCGTTCAATTTCACTACCGCATGTGCTGTTGCAGGGCGCTGGTCTATACAGTTTTAGACACGCAAACTTGGAAAGGTATATTCCAGTTTCTACTTCGAGTGAAGTCATAGAAACGGACAGAGACGGAGGACCACGTGTTAAATATGAAAGTTAGTGGACTGTTGCTGCTAGTTTTGTTTGGATGTCTGTGGTCGTGGTGTTTTTGCCTATCGGCTAAATGTAAAATCAAACAGCAGGAATGGTCGAATGGGACTTCAATTAGTTGTGATCATCAAAAACTGGAAACGATTCCTGATGACATATCGTCCAACGTTGTAAGACTTACTGCCAGATCAAATTACATCAGAAACATAACCTACCTGCCACAACTACCGCAATTGGAAATACTGGACCTGGGTATGAACTGCATGGAGTGGTTTTCCTGGACGTCGTTGCGTGCTCTGCCGGCTTTGCGTCATCTAATTTTAAATAGAAACAAACTATGGCATCTGCAGCTGGACATCGTCATAGAACAGCTGCCGAAGCTTGCAATCCTTGATATACGTTTTAACAAACTTACGTCGTTCTCTCAGTACGAACTGGGATGGCCACAAGTGAGCATGGCCTTTATCGAGGGAAACCCCTTTCTTTGTGACTGTGACCTTCTCTGGCTGATTGACAAGATGGCGTGTTTACAGGACTGTGAGAGGGAGAGATTGAAAGCGCGCTGTTGGCAGTCTCGCGCAGCCTATTTTCTTGTTCCCAACCGGAATCGTACTTTCTGTCACACTCCAAGTCAACTGAACGGACTGTCTTTATCAGACGTGTCCAACAAGCTGACGGATTGTGGACCTCACAAGCCGACAGCAAAAGCTGCAATCATCTCTACGGAGGAACCTAAGCCTCGTCTGCAAAACAATGATACTGCTCCTATCAAACGTTTCAGAGCTAACATCAGGCTAAGCCCACCACAGAATGAATCAAGCGTAGAGGGTTCCCGCCAGAAGGACAGCTCGACAACGATACACCCTACACCGGCCATTAAGAAGTCGTCTGTTTACACAACGACGACAAGGCACAGAGAGGACAAGCCTTTGATTTCCTACATCCCCTTCATTGTGGCTGGAAGCTTTTTAGCATTGGGCCTTTTGGCTATCATCTTTTTGTTCTTCTACTTCAAAATCAAGATGGAAAACAAACTATGCTGCAACTGGAGGAAAGAAGCCAACACTGGTTTGTTTGGTCGCTTATTAAACGTCAGTAGTGATCTTTCTGTTTTGTCATTTTTTTACACAAGTATAGATACACTAACTTACATAATCACCTAATTAGACGCCCGCTAAAACAAATCCAGAGAACCTCCTCCACAGCATTTGATCCTTCATTGCCCATTGTAGCTTTTCAGTATCTTGCAGGTTTCTATCACTATTCAGTAGATTGTCTAAGTAGGTCTCTTTGTCTTCCCCTTCCTCTTTTTCATTTATTAGTAGCTCCGAGCGTACGAGATGACATACAGGGATTTCGTGGTGTCAAATACAGTGAACGGCAACTGAACTTTTTGTTAACAGATGATAGATCTTGGTACAACTGTTGGTGTGTAAGATTTTGGTGCAATAACACATTAAGACATATGCGTGGCAGTGAGTGTAGCATCCATTTAGCCTTTTTTGCATATGACTCTGTTAACGTCCACGTTTCTGAACCTTATAAATAGACTGATTCCACTATGGCAGTAAACAGCCTCATTGTAATCTTGCTTGGGCGCTTGGATTTCAATATCTTACTCAGATTGTGGTAGCTATTGTAATCAAGAGCTTCAAAGTCTGTTTCAGAATTTACCATCAATAAACTGAGATATTTAAGGTTGTTGACCACTTCTACGGTGCCACCACTTCTGATTCGAAATTTAAGGTGATTTCTGGTGGAAGATTATCATCTTTTTCGTTTTCTTAGCATTTCGGTGCATTGCTACTTTTCTAGCTTCGTTGGCAGGCAGAATAGCAGTTGCTGCGATTGTGGTAATCTTTCAGCTCATTAAAATCTTTTTTTTTTCGGAAAACATGACTGATTTTTCAGAAAGACAAAAACCTTGCGAGTAATCGAGCAAATTTGAAAGAAAATTCTAGCACTAACCGGTGCGCGGTTTGGTATGACGTCATTATTAGCTTCTTTAACTTAGCATCATAACAAGCATGCTGCCATTTATCAATTATGTCAACATGAGTTTTAATGTAATTCTATAATGCACTGTAAGAAGAATAAAGTTGCCCTCGTTGAAAGAGTGCATGTCTTTTTCAGTCATAGGGCTGTTGAACATATATACAAAACAGCATTCATTGAGCAAAACTGCGACAAGAATCTCAGTAATTTTCGGATGAGAATGATTTATATTATAATTTTAATCAAAAAGAGATTCAACAGAGATAAAAATAATAAAAATATGCATACTTTAGAATACAGAAATGTTGTCGTCGTTAATATTCACCAGACCCAATCCAATTGCAACGTTGTGCTGAATAGATGTTCTTTTTTAGGTCACAATTGTGGTCATTGTACCCCAAGAAAGTGAAGTTATGTGAAAGACATATTTTTTCAATAACAACAACATGTCCAACCCATTAACATGTACCTCAGTCGTTTTTTTTTTCAAGCTGTAGTTACAAAACAAATGTCACTACATTGTAGACACCTTCACGTGCGGTAATCAGAGCACTAATATATAAGACGTCTTGTTTTCAGACTTCTGCCTTGCTTGATCTTTCGGTGGGGGCGTGAGTCAGGTTCACATGGAAGGGGAGGGGGGCACATTCTCTGTTCTTCTGCTTATGACTATGTATATTTTTCTCGGGAATTTTGTGCCTGTTCAATACCCACATTGTAGACACCGTCACGTACTGCAATCACAGAACTCATCTGTAAAACGTCATGTTTTTACACTTATGCCTGATTGGTCTTGAGGTGGGGGCGTAAGTCAAGTTCTTATGGAAAGTAAGGCAGAATCATATTGTCTGTTCTTTTGCTAATAACTATGTGTATTTTTTTCTGGAGAATTTTGTCACTGTGAATCTTATCACATGTATTGTTGAGTGTAGCCGTGTGAAGTGATTTTATAGAAAAAAGGTATGCACTAGTTCACCCTCACCGATTATGCAACCAATTTTTTGAGTCAACAGTTGACATGGCCAGAACAAAGAACTAAGTAATATTGTCTTCATGTTGATATTACGAACGTAACTGCAACAAAACAACGGCCATACACGAAAATTGCATCTGGGCTTGAATATAAATGAAACATCATAACTGTATGCATAATGATCGATATGCCAAAGAGATCGATGCATCAGACAGAAGGCGTTCAATTTCACTACCGCATGTGCTGTTGCAGAGCGCTGGTCTATACAGTTTTAGATACGCAAACTTGGAAAGGTATATTCTAGTTTCTACTTCGAGTGAAGTCAAAGAAACTGACAGAGACGGAGGACCACGTGTTAAATATGAAAGTTAGTGGACTGTTGCTGCTCATTTTGTTTGGATGTCTGTGGTCGGGTTGTTTTTGCCTATCGGCTAAATGTAAAATCAAACAGCAGGAATGGTCGAATGGGACTTCAATTAGTTGTGATTGTCAAAACCTTATAACGATTCCCGATGACATACCGTCCAACGTTGTAAGACTTACTGCCAGATCAAATAACATCAGAAACATAACCTACCTGCCACAACTACCGCAATTGGAAATACTGGACCTGGGTATGAACTGCATGGAGTGGTTTTCCTGGACGTCGTTGCGTGCTCTGCCGGCTTTGCGTCATCTAATCTTAAATAGAAACAAACTATGGCATGTGCAGCTGGACATCGTCATAGAACAGCTGCCGAGGCTTGAAATCCTTGATGTAAGATTGAACAAACTTACGTCGTTCTCTCAGTACGAACTGGGATGGCCACAAGTGAGCATGGCCTTTATCGAGGGAAACCCCTTTCACTGTGACTGTGACCTCTCCTGGTTGATTGACAAGATGGCGTGTTTACAAGCCTGTGAGGGGGAGACATTTAAAGAGCGCTGTTGGCAGTCTCGCGCAGCCTATTTTCTTTTTCCCAACCGGAATCGTACTTTCTGTCACACTCCAAGTCAACTGAAACGTCTGCCTTTATCAGACGTGTCCAACAAGCTGACGGATTGTGGACCTCACAAGCCGACAGCAAAAGCTGCAATGATCTCTACTGAGGAACCAAAGTCTCATCTGCAAAACAATGACACTTTTCCCATCAAACGTTTCAGTGCTAACACCAGGCTAAGCTCACCACAGAAGGTATCAAGCGTAGAGGGTTCCCGCCAGAACGACAGCTCGACAATGCTACACGTGCACCCTACACAGATAATCAAGAAGTCATCTGTTTACACCACGAGCATGAGGAAAAGAAAGGAGGACAAGCCTCTAGTTCCCTACATCCCCTTCATTGTGGCTGGAAGCTTTTTAGCATTGGGCCTTTTGGCTATCATCTTTATGTTCTACTACTTCAAAATCAAGATGGAAAACAAACTATGCTGCACTTGGAGGAAAGAAGCCGACACTGGTTTGTTTGATTGCTTATTAGACTTCAGTAGTGATCTTTCTCTTGTCATTTTTTTACACTAGTATAGATACACTAACTTACATAATCATCTAATAGACGCCCGCTAAAACAAATCCAGAGAACCTCCTCCACAGCATTTGATCCTTCATTGCCTATTGTAACTCTTTAGTATCTTGCAGGTTTCTATCACTATTCAGTAGATTGTCTAAGTAGATCTCTTTGTCTTCCCCTTCCTCGTTTTCATTTATTAGTAGCTCCAAGCGTACAAGATGGCATGCAGGGATTGCGGGGTGTCAAATACAGTGAACGGCCAGTGAACTTTTTGGCGACAGATGATAAATCTTCAAGTTGGTACAACTGTTGGTGTGTACGATTTTGGTGCAATAACACATTAAGACATATGCGTGGCAGTGAGTGTAGCATCCATTTAGCCTCTTTTGCAAATGACCCTGTTAACGTCCACGTTTCTGAACCTTAAAATAGACTGATTCCACTATGGCAATCTTGCTTGGGCGCTTGGATTTCAATATCTTGCTCAGATTGTGGTAGCTATTCTAACCAAAAGCTTCAAAGTCTTTGTCAGAATTTACCATCAATAAACTGAGATATTTAAGGTTGTTGACCACTTCTACGGTGCCACTACTTCTGGTTCGAAATTTAAGGTGTTGTCTGGTGGAAGATTAGCATCTTTTTCTTTTTCTTAGCATTTCGGTGCATTGCTACTTTTCTAGCTTCGTTGGCATGCAGAATAGTAGTTTCTGCGATTGTTGTAATCTTTCAGCTCATTAAAAACATTTTTTCGGCAAACATGACTGATTTTCAGAAAAACAAAAACCTTGCGAGTAATGGAGCCAATTTGAAAGAAAATTCTAGCACGACCACGGTGCGCGGTTTGGTCTGACGTCATTATTAGCTTCTTTAACTTAGCATCATAACAAACATGCTGCCATTTGCCAATTATGTCAACATGAGTTTTAATGTAATTGTATAATGCACTGTAAAAAGAATAAAGTTGCCCTCGTTGAAAGAGTACGTGTCTTATCAGTCATAGGGCTGTTGAAGATATATACAAAACAGCATTCATTGAGCAAAACTGTGACAAGAATCTCAGTAATTTTCGGATGAGAATGTTTTATATAATAATTTTAATCAAAAAGAGATTCACAAGAGATAAAAAGGAATAGAAATATGCATACTTTAGAATACAGAAATGTTGTCGTCGTTAATATTCACCAGCCCCATTTCAATTGTGTCGTTGTGCTGAATAGATGTTCTTTTTTATGTCACAATTGTGGTCATTGTACCCCAAGAAAGTCAAGTTATGTGAAAGACATCTTTTTTCAATAACAACAACATGTCCAACCCATTAACATGTGCCTCAGTCGTTTTTTTTTTCAAGCTGTAGACTGGTTACAAAACAAATGTCACTACATTGTAGACACCTTCACGTACGGTAATCAGAGAACTAATATATAAGACGTCTTGTTTTCAGAATTCTGCCTTGCTTGATCTTTCGGTGGGGGCGTGAGTTAGGTTCATATGGAAGGGGAGGGGGTACATTGTCAGTTCTTCTGCTCATGACTATGTATATTTTTTCTCGGGAATTTGTCCCTGTTCAATACCCACATTGTAGACACCGTCACGTACTGCAATGACAGAACTCATCTGTAAAACGTCATGTTTTTACACTTATGTCTGATTGGTCTTGAGGTGGGGGCGTAAGTCAAGTTCTTATGGAAAGTAAGAAAGAATCATATTGTCTGTTCTTTTGCTTATGACTATGTATATTTTTTTCTGGAGAATTTTGTCACTGTGAATCTTATCACATGTATTGTTGAGTGTAGCCGTGTGAAGTGGTTTTATAGAAAAAAAAGGTATGCACTAGTTCAACCTCACCGATTATGCAACCAATTTTTTGTGTCAACTGTTGACAGGGCCAGAACAAAGAACTAATAAACGTATGTCTTCATGTTGATATTACGAACATAACTGAAAAGAAAAAACGGCCATCGAGAAAATTGCATCTGGGCTTGAATATAAATGAAACGTCGTAACTGTATGCATAATGATCGATATGCCAAAGAGATCGATGCATCGGACAGAAGGCGTTCAATTTCACTACCGCATGTGCTGTTGCAGGGCGCTGGTCTATACAGTTTTAGACACGCAAACTTGGAAAGGTATATTTTAGTTTCTACTTCGAGTGAAGTAATAGAAACGGACAGAAACGGAGGACCACGTGTTAAATATGAAAGTTAGTGGACTGTTGCTGCTCATTTTGTTTGGATGTCTGTGGTCGGGGTGTCTTTGCCTATCGGCTAAATGTAAAATCAAACAGCAGGAATGGTCGAATGGGACTTCAATTAGTTGTGATTGTCAAAACCTTATAAGGATTCCCGCTGACATACCGTCCAACGTTGTAAGACTTACTGCCAGATCAAATAACATCAGAAACATAACCTACCTGCCACAACTACCGCAATTGGAAATACTGGACCTGGGTATGAACTGCATGGAGTGGTTTTCCTGGACGTCGTTGCGTGCTCTGCCGGCTTTGCGTCATCTAATCTTAAATAGAAACAAACTATGGCATGTGCAGCTGGACATCGTCATAGAACAGCTGCCGAAGCTTGAAATCCTTGATGTAAGTTTGAACAAACTTACGTCGTTCTCTCAGTACGAACTGGGATGGCCACAAGTGAGCATGGCCTTTATCGAGGGAAACCCCTTTCACTGTGACTGTGACCTCTCCTGGCTGATTGACAAGATGGCGTGTTTACAAGCCTGTGAGGGGGAGAGATTGAAAGCGCGCTGCTGGCAGTCTCGCGCAGCCTATTTTCTTTTTCCCAACCGGAATCGTACTTTCTGTCACACTCCAAGTCAACTGAACGGACTGTCTTTATCAGACGTGTCCAACAAGCTGACGGATTGTGGACCTCACAAGCCGACAGCAAAAGCTGCAATCATCTCTACGGAGGAACCTAAGTCTCGTCTGCAAAACAATGATACTTTTCCCATCAAACGTTTCAGTGCTAACACCAGGCTAAGCTCACCACAGAAGGTATCAAGCGTAGAGGGTTCCCGCCAGAACGACAGCTCGACAATGCTACACCCTACACAGATAATCAAGAAGTCATCTGTTTACACCATGAGCATGAGGAAAAGAAAGGAGGACAAGCCTCTAGTTCCCTACATCCCCTTCATTGTGGCTGGAAGCTTTTTAGCATTGGGCCTTTTGGCTATCATCTTTATGTTCTACTACTTCAAAATCAAGATGGAAAACAAACTATGCTGCACTTGGAGGAAAGAAGCCGACACTGGTTTGTTTGATTGCTTATTAGACTTCAGTAGTGATCTTTCTGTTGTCATTTTTTTTACACTAGTATAGATACACTAACTTACATAATCATCTAATTAGACGCCCGCTAAAACAAATCCAGAGAACCTCCTCCACAGCATTTGATCCTTCATTGCCCATTGTAACTCTTTAGTATCTTGCAGGTTTCTATCACTATTCAGTAGATTGTCTAAGTAGATCTCTTTGTCTTCCCCTTCCTCGTTTTCATTTATTAGTAGCTCCAAGCGTACAAGATGGCATGCAGGGATTGCGGGGTGTCAAATACAGTGAACGGCCAGTGAACTTTTTGGCGACAGATGATAAATCTTCAAGTTGGTACAACTGTTGGTGTGTACGATTTTGGTGCAATAACACATTAAGACATATGCGTGGCAGTGAGTGTAGCATCCATTTAGCCTCTTTTGCAAATGACCCTGTTAACGTCCACGTTTCTGAACCTTAAAATAGACTGATTCCACTATGGCAATCTTGCTTGGGCGCTTGGATTTCAATATCTTGCTCAGATTGTGGTAGCTATTCTAACCAAAAGCTTCAAAGTCTTTGTCAGAATTTACCATCAATAAACTGAGATATTTAAGGTTGTTGACCACTTCTACGGTGCAACTACTTCTGGTTCGAAATTTAAGGTGTTGTCTGGTGGAAGATTAGCATCTTTTTCTTTTTCTTAGCATTTCGGTGCATTGCTACTTTTCTAGCTTCGTTGGCATGCAGAATAGTAGTTTCTGCGATTGTTGTAATCTTTCAGCTCATTAAAAACATTTTTTCGGCAAACATGACTGATTTTCAGAAAAACAAAAACCTTGCGAGTAATGGATCCAATTTGAAAGAAAATTCTAGCACGACCACGGTGCGCGGTTTGGTCTGACGTCATTATTAGCTTTTTTAACTTAGCATCATAACAAACATGCTGCCATTTGCCAATTATGTCAACATGAGTTTTAATGTAATTGTATAATGCACTGTAAAAAGAATAAAGTTGCCCTCGTTGAAAGAGTACGTGTCTTATCAGTCATAGGGCTGTTGAAGATATATACAAAACAGCATTCATTGAGCAAAACTGTGACAAGAATCTCAGTAATTTTCGGATGAGAATGTTTTATATAGTAATTTTAATCAAAAAGAGATTCACAAGAGATAAAAAGAATAGAAATATGCATACTTTAGAATACAGAAATGTTGTCGTCGTTAATATTCACCAGCCCCATTTCAATTGTGTCGTTGTGCTGAATAGATGTTCTTTTTTATGTCACAATTGTGGTCATTGTACCCCTAGAAAGTCAAGTTATGTGAAAGACATCTTTTTTCAATAACAACAACACGTCCAACCCATTAACATGTACCTCAGTCGTTGTTTTTTTTCAAGCTGTAGACTGGTTACAAAACAAATGTCACTACATTGTAGACACCTTCACGTACGGTAATCAGAGAACTAATATATAAGACGTCTTGTTTTCAGACTTCTGCCTTGCTTGATCTTTCGGTGGGGACGTGAGTTAGGTTCACATGGAAGGGGAGGGGGTACATTGTCTGTTCTTTAGCTTATGACTATGTATATTTTTCTCGGGAATTTTGTCCCTGTTCAAGTAGTGTATTTTTACCTTCCCATCATGCATTGTGTGTATACATTAATATCACTAACCAGGGAATTGTGCCATGTAATATCGTAGTGCCCAAACTTCACCAAAAGCAGTGATTTTCTGAAAATACTATTGATTGATGATATTATACTACTTGTGCATCAGAAAAACACAAATGCACCAAAAAGCACCCATGGAAAAGTAAAGAAAATGATGTTTGTTGTATTGTTTTTGTAATAATTGTTGACAAATATAATTTTCTTTACTTTCCAATGGGTGCTTTTCTGAAATACTATTTATTGATGATATTATACCACTTGTGCATCAGAAAAACACAAATGCACCAAAAAGCATCCATGGAAAAGCAAAGAAAATGATATTTGTTGAATTGTTTTTGTAATAATTGTTGACAAATATCCTTTTCTTTACTTTGGGTGCTTTTTGGTGCATTTATGTTTTTCTTATGCACAAGTAGTATAATATCATCAATCAATAGTATTTTCAGAAAAACACTGCTGTTTGGTGAAGTTTGGGCACAATGATATTACATGGCACACTTCCCTGGCTAGTGATATTAATGTGTGCACACATTGCAAGATGGGAAGGTAAAAAGACACTACTTGGTCCCTGTTCCATAGCTACATTGTAGACAACGTCACGTACTGTAATCACAGAACTCATCTGTAAAACGTCATGTTTTTACACTTATGTCTGATTGGTCTTGAGGTGGGGGCTTAAGTCAAGTTCTTATGGAAAGTAAGAAAGAATCATATTGTCTGTTCTTTTCCTCATGTGTATTTTTTTCTGGAGAATTTTGTCACTGTGAATCTTATCACGTGTATTGTTGAGTGTAGCCGTGTGAAGTGATTTTATAGAAAAAAAGGCATGCACTAGTTCACCCTCACCGATTATGCAACCAATTTTTGTGTCAACTGTTGACATGGCCAGAACAAAGTACTAATTAATATTGTCTTCATGTTGATATTACGAACATAACTGCAACAAAACAACGGCCATACGCGAAAATTGCATCTGGGCTTAAATATAAATGAAACGTCATAACTGTATGCATAATGATCGATATGCCAAAGAGATCGATGCAGCAGACAGAAGGCGTTCAATTTCACTACCGCATGTGCTGTTGCAGAGCGCTGGTCTATACAGTTTTAGATACGCAAACTTGGAAAGGTATATTCTAGTTTCTACTTCGAGTGAAGTAATAGAAACGGACAGAAACGGAGGACCACGTGTTAAATATGAAAGTTAGTGGACTGTTGCTGCTAGTTTTGTTTGGATGTCTGTGGTCGGGTTGTTTTTGCCTATCGGCTAAATGTAAAATAAAACAGCAGGAATGGTCGAATGGGACTTCAATTAGTTGTGATTGTCAAAACCTTATAACGATTCCCGATGACATACCGTCCAACGTTGTAAGACTTACTGCCAGATCAAATAACATCAGAAACATAACCTACCTGCCACAACTACCGCTTTTGGAAATACTGGACCTGGGTTCGAACTGCATGGAGTGGTTTTCCTGGACGTCGTTGCGTGCTCTGCCGGCTTTGCGTCATCTAATTTTAAATAGAAACAAACTATGGCATGTGCAGCTGGACATCGTCATAGAACAGCTGCCGAAGCTTGAAATCCTTGATGTAAGTTTTAACAAGCTTATGTCGTTCTCTCAGAACGAACTGGGGTGGGCACAGGTGACCATGGCCTATATTGTGGGAAACCCCTTTCGCTGTGACTGTGACCTCCTCTGGCTGATTGACAAGATGACGTGTATACAAGCCTGTGGTGGGGGCAAATGCAATGCACTCTGTTGGAATGCGTGTGCAGCCTCTTTCCTTGTTCCCAACCGGAACCGCACATTCTGTCACAGTCCAAGACAATTGAACGGACTGTCTTTATCAGACGTGTCCAACAAGCTGACGGATTGTGGACCTCACAAGCCGACAGCAAAAGCTGCAATCATCTCTACGGAGGAACCTAAGTCTCGTCTGCAAAACAATGATACTTCTCCTATCAAACGTTTCAGAGCTAACACCAGGCTAAGCCCACCACAAAATGAATCAATCATAAAGGACTCCAACCAGAACGACAGCTCGACAATGATACACCCTACACAGGCCTTTAAGAAGTCGTCTGTTTACACCACGACCACAAGGCACAGAGAGGACAAGCCTTTGATTTGGAATTCCTACATCCCCTTTATTGTGGCTGGAAGCTTTTTAGCATTGGGCCTTTTGGCTATCATCTTTATGTTCTACCACTTCAATATCAAGATGGAAAACAAACTATGCTGCAACTGGAGGAAAGAAGCCAACACTGGTTTGTTTGATTGCTTATTAGACTTCAGTAGTGATCTTTCTGGAGTCATTTTTTTAAACACAGGCATTGATCCACTTACATAATCACCTAGTTCAAACGCCCGCTAAAACAAATACAGAGAGCCTCCTCCCAGCATTTGGTCCTCCATGGCTCATCGTAACTCTTTAGTATCTTGCAGGTTTGCATCACTAAGTAGACTGTCTAAGTAGGTCTCTGTGTCTTCTCCTATCTCTTTTTTCTTTAGAAGAAGGCCCAGAGTACAAGATGGTGTGCGAGGATTTCGGGGTACCATTAACAGTGACTGGACAGTTGCATTCGGCGCTGTTGTACTTTCTTGGCGATATAAGGGACATATAGTACAGTTGTTTCCTTTTTCCTTTGCTGGCACGAGACGTTTAATCACGTGCGTGGCATGAGAGTGTAGCATCCATTCAGCCTTTTTTACCAATGACTTTGTTAACAACCACGTTTTAGAACCTTATAATAAGACTGATTCCACTGTGGCAGTAAACAGACTCACTGTAATCCTGATTGGTAGCTTAGATTTCCGTATCTTTCTTAGCTTGTGGCAGTTAGTCCAAGCAAGAGCTTTTCTGACTTCAAAGTCTGAGAGTTTTCAATCATTGAGCTGAGATGTCTAAAGTTGCTGACCACCTCTACGGTGTCACCACTTCTGGTTCGGTGTTTTCTGGAAGGTCATCATTTGCTTTCCTTAGAATTAATTGCTACTTTTCCAGTTTCGTTGTCCAGTCAGAATAACAGTTGCTGTGATTGTTGTTATCCTTCAGCTAAGAGAGCGATATCGTCCACAAAATCTAGGTCGCTTATGACGACAGGTGGATGTCTAAGTTGTTTTCTCTCAAGCTAGAAGTGTAGCTCTAGTTCTTTATTATCTGTGGTCTGTCGCATAGTATGATATATAGAACTACATATCACGAAATGATAGGGAGGCAGCTTCACCTTGCAATATCAATGCAATGATATTAAACAGCTTAAACTAGTTTCCGAAAATAATTTCATCAGGTTGGTAGATCATAGGACATCTATACGAAGGGGAGTACAAGCTAAGCCACGTTTGGGATAGTGTTCTCGCCGCAAAAGCGCCACCTACATCGGCTACATATAGCGGCAAGGAGCAGAACTCCAGTTAGAAGCTCTGAGGAAGATGTCTGACAGACATCGAAACGTCAGCAGGTGAGAAAAACTGGTTGTGGAAAAGAAAATTCTTATAAGCTTTTAAGCTTATAAAAACTTGTTTCTCATCCTCTTTAAGGGGGCGCAAACCAATTGGAGGCTGTGCACCCTTAAGTCTAGCGACCATATCTTCCAGGGAATTATTAGGAAGAAAAATAACTGTATATATTGTAGGATGATACCCCTTAGCTGCGAAGATTTACCTCATCTTTTTTTCAAATGCTAAGCTGTAGACTGGTTACAAAACAAACGTCACTACACTGTAGACACCGTCACGTACTATATTTAGATTTGCCGTGAGGTGGGGGCGTAGGTAAAGTTCACATGGAAGGGGAGGCGGAATCATATTGTTTGTTCTTCTGCCTATGACTATGTATATTTTTCGGTAATCTTATCGCTGTTCAATACCTACATGGTAGACACCGTCACGTACTGTAATCAGAGAACTCATCTGCAAATCGTCTTGTTTTCAGACTTCTATCTAGATTGGTCTTGAGGTAACGGCGTAAGTAAAGTTTACATGGAAGGGGAGGGGGGGTCACATTGTCCTTTTTTTCTTCTGATGACTATTTATATGTTTCTTGTGAATCCTTTGGCTGTTTGTGAACTTTATCACGTGTATTGTGTGATGTAGCCACTGGCATGTAAAGTGCAAAAGAAACAGAAAAGATACAGACTAGTCCAACCTCACAGGTTATGCAGCCAATTGTTTGTGTCACCCCTTGAAGCGACCACATGAAAAAACTGATTAATATTTTATTACACAGAGACTCTTTTATCACACAGCCCTTGCTTAATTCACACCAACGTTTCGGTAACAGTCTTCAAGTATTTACACCAAGTATTTACATATGTTCAGCCAGCTGCTTTATGCATCGATATTTACAATGAGGTCCTAAACGCATACATATACACCCATAACACTTGTCGATTAACGTCCTTTAATAAATGTTAACATGATTTTGTACATTGTCCTTGATTTAAGACTAACAAAGATGACACACTACCATTATGAATCTGACAATATCATGAAAATATTATAGAGAGCTACGAGCTCTACCTATCTTTACGTTACTTTTTAGTTGGAGTAAAAAGATATTTCAACCTTTTTTGAATCGTACATTGTACCTTTGCAGGAGATGTCAACCACGGACCCCTAGCTGTCAGTCAAATTGTACCACCAGTAGCGAACTCTCTCTACCAAGGCACTGCTGATGAAGAAGATCTGCATTATAACCATTCATCTGACACAGATGAAAACCAAACCTCGGCTCCAACTCTAAACGGGACACACCAGAGCACCTCTGATGGAGATCTGCATTATTACTACCATGCTTCTCACACAGATGAATACCAAACTTCGGCACCAACCTCCGAAGAAGGTTTTGATAAAACTAGAATGATCTAAAACTAACCAAACTTACACATTAACTTGATAAACAGTAAATGACTATATCGACAAAAAGGTCACACAGAGAGGTCAGAGTATGACGAATGAAACTAGAATGCTTTTGATGAAATATCTAGCTATTACACATAACAAAAATGTATACTTCCTCTTGGGAACCTTTGGAGACGATAGGTATTGCCTTGGATGTCTCTTGTCACGTGACTGATGATATTGGTTATCACGTGACAAGAATGATTGAAAACTAACTCATCTTACACATTAACTAGATAAACGTCACGGTATCATCAATAAGGTCTCAAAGAGGTCAGCGATCAGAATACCATAAGTTTACAACACTAGGAGTTTACCACCTTAAATCCATGTGACAGTTTTTTTTTCCTGTTTGTGTATTTTTTGTCTATCACAGATCGCCATTTATGTCCCTTACTTCTGCTTTCGTGAATACCAGTGAACTCAATGCTGTCCCCATTTACTACGGCATCAGTCTGAAATATGTTACTTTTACAGACTAGGAGTGAAAACAAAGGTCGATCAACAGAAAGTTCTATTATACATTTTGTAATTTTAACAGGGGCTGTGAGTCACGACGATCCAGCTGTCAATCACGGGCATCTAGCTCTCAGTCAAATTGTACCACCAATAGTGAACTCTCTCTACCAAGACAATGATGAAGAAGATCTGCATTACTACCATTCGTCTGACACAAATGAAACCCACACTTCGGCTCCAACCCTAAACTCGGCACACCAGACGACCGCTGAAGGTTCGAATCAAACTAGAATGGTTTAAACTAACTAATCTTACACATTGACCTAATAAATCTGACGATGCCATTCAAAATGTTACAGAAATATTAGGGGTCTGAATATCACAAGATAGACTTTGTATCACTACGAGTTTACCTTCATGAATCCATGTGAGGGCTTTTCTGTTTTTTTTGTTGTTGTTCATTACCGATCACTATTCGACCTGTTACCTGTTGTACATTCTGTTATACATTGTATCTTTGCAGGAGCTGTCAGTCACGGACACACAGCTGTCAATCATATTACAGGTGCTGTCCATCAGGGACACCTAGCTCTCAGCCAAATTGTACCACCAATAGTGAACTCTCTCTACCAAGGCACCGATGATGAAGAAGATCTGCATTACTACCGTTCCTCTGACACAAATGAAAACCAACGTTCGGCATCAACCCTAAACTCGGCACAGCAGAGCACCACTGACGAAGGTTTGAATCAAACTAGAATGATTGAAAGCTACTGGAACTTACACATTAACTTGATGAACCTTACGACATCACCATAAAGGTTGAAGAGAGGTTAGAGATCAGAATATCAGAAGTTTACAACATTAAAAGTTTACCATCATGAATCCATGTTATAATTTTTCTGTATTTTTTGCCCATCACATATCGACATTCATATCCCTTATATCTGCTTTTGTAACTAGAAAGGCAACATTTTTGGAAAAATGCAGGATGTGGGCGAAGGGAAAAGAAAGCAAAAATCGCAAGAAAAAAAGTTAAAACATTTTCCGTCCACGGGATCGATCCCGGAGCGTCGGATTACAATGCGTTAATAATACCATTCAGCTATACAAATGTATTGCCTAGCTTGAAAACGTCCGTTCACCGTTGAATTTGCAAGATTCCAAGGTCCAATTTTCTCAAGATAATGTTTTTGTATGAAAATTTATCAATCTCGTTCATTCTATGGCGGGCAACTTCTTCCTTGAGCGCCTGTTTGGTCGAACGCATGTCCAATTTACTGTCGCATGACGTCTCACTGGCTGCTATTATCAAACTGCATGCCGAATGCCATTTTGTGTTCTGTGCGTTGATTGGTTGGTTCACCTCTCACGTACACCCAGACAGTCCGCGACTTTATTCCAATCAAAAAGCTGGAAACGCGGAGTATATGTTTACAGCTTCTATTTATTCTGAGTTTTGATTGGCAATTATCAAACTCGATGCCGATTGTGTTCTGTGCGTTGATAGGTTCACCTCTGACTCACAACCGCGAAAGTGCAACTTTAAGCCAATCAAAAAGCTTGAAACGTGGAGTACATGTTCACAGCTTCCATTCTTTCTGATTTCCGGTTGGAATATGCAAATATCTGAGGAAAAAGGTCCAGCTCAAGTATAAGCCATTGTGTATGCGGACTGGGCTGAAACAGGTTGTCTCGCGTCCAACCCGAGGTGAAAATCAGCTGGACTCGATTTTCACCAATCTGTCTAAACACTACAGTAGTAAACCTTTACATCTCCCTCCATTGGGAAGTTCTGATCACCAGGTACTAGTGTTACCGGGCACGCCATGGATAAAGGAGCCTGTCTTCGTGCACCGCCGGAGAAAATGTACTCCCGAAACAGTGCGTTCGCTTGGTCTGGCACTGAACCTCGCTGACTTCTCCTCAGTGGAAAACACTCCGCATGCAGAACAGAAAGTACACCAGTTCTATTCAATTCTGCGCCCACTACTCGACAGCTTGTTACCCTTTAAGAGGGGGAAAGTCACCTCCAGGGACAAGGAGTGGATTACCCCCCGTATTAAAGGACTGATAAGAGAGAGGCAGAAAGCCTTTATGTCAGGAGACACTACCAGCTACCAACGTCTACGTAACAAGATACAACACTACATGAAGACAGCTAAAAGATCTTTCTACGAGAAAGAAGTAGACTATCTAAAACACGGTGACACACGCAAGTGGTTCAGTCTTGTGAAGTCCTTGATGGGAGCTCCGAAGAAGAGAGAAGGCAGTTTGCCGACCCCTGGAATAGACTGTGATTCACTGAGCGAACACTTCTCGTCCGTTTGGTCGAATGTTACCCGTGACATACCGAGCACTGCAGACGTCTCGGACCAGCTTTCCACTGGATCATTGCCAGTGCTCAGTATAGGACAGGTTAAACTCCAACTCAGAAAGCTCAACCCACGCAAAGCTACCGGAGACGACCACATTCCGACATGGATTCTGACTACTTTCCACGAGGAACTTGCTCCTGTGCTATGTAACATCTACAACTCCTGTCTGCAACAGGGCATATTCCCTGAACAATGGAAGTCGGAGTTGGTCGTTCCAGTACCGAAGACATCTAAACCCAAGGGGCCTGAAGAATACAGAAGGATCTCCCTTACCAGCTGTCTGGGTAAAGTACTGGAATCGTTTGTCCGTGTGCTGTTACAGAGAGACACTGACCACCTGATCCATGGCTCCCAACATGGCTTCAGGCCGGGGAGATCAACGGTGTCGGCCCTCAACCACATTACGCAAACCTGGCACGACGCGCTCAACAGTAAGCCGAAAATGGATGTACATGTGTCATTCATCGATTTCAGCCGGGCGTTTGATACAATTGACCACGGCAGTCTTCTGCATAGCTTGGCAAAGATGGGGGTGAGACGGGACCTGTGGTGTTGCTTGCGCAGTTACCTGAGTGACCGTGTACAGCGTGTCAGGTGGGGTTCGTGTATCTCCTCGCCACGCCCAGTACTCGCCGGAACCCCTCAGGGTGGGATCATCTCGCCATCTCTGTTTGTCCTGGCCATGAACAGTCTTGACAAAGGCATCCCGATCAGTGTAGCCCCAGTTAAGTACGCTGATGACCTGACAAACACAGAACTTCTCATGGGATCGCTACCAGGCCAAATGCAACTTGCCATCAATGAAGTTGACTCTTGGGCGAAGTCCTACAGTATGGCAGCTAATGTGAAAAAGACCAAAGACATGGTGGTCAGCTGTCGAAAGGAGGCAGTGAGCCCCCCTCCACTTACTTTGAACGGGGAGAACGTAGAGCGTGTGCGGAGGTTCAAACTCCTTGGAGTGATAGTCAGCGACGACTTGTCCTGGGGCCCACACATTGAGTACATGTTGTCGAAAGTCAGTCCCAGGATTCATTACCTGCGACTGTCCAAACGAGCCGGGCTACCAGCAGACGTACTTCTCCAGATCTACAAGACATTCATCCGCCCAGTACTGGAGTACGGCTCACCGGTGTGGGGAGGTCTACCCCGCGGTCTGGCTGAAGAGCTGGAGAAAGTCCAGAGGTCCTGTTGCAGGATCATCGGTATACCCTACGAACAGCTACCTACCTTGGAGTCCCGGAGACGGGATGCGACTGTACGTGAACTGAGAAGGGTGGTGGCTGACGCCACTCACCCTTGCCAGGAGTTCCTGCAGCCGGCTACAGAGTGTCAGTACCAGCTACGACGGGCTCCCCGTTTTAAGCTGCCACTGAGCCGGTCCAACAGACATTCGCAATCGTTTATCCCCAGGGCCCTTGCTCTGTTGAATGACAATTAACGCACTATCACATCCGTATGACGTGTACCGAACTCATTGTTACAAATATTGTATAGTAAACGTCTGTAATTTGTGATTTTAAGCAAAATTATAAGTCAATGTAAAGTATGCCTTTAAAATTGTAATAACTTTTTAAACAATCTTTAATAATGACGCTTGTAAACACCAACACAATTCAGGCTAAATTGCCTGCAAAGTGGTGATTTTAATAAAGTTCAAAGAAAGTTCAAAACTAAATGTTGGCTTCGCCCACATAATTACCCGTGAACTCAATGTAGTCCTCTTTTTACCATGGTACTTTTACTATCAATCTGGAAGTGATGTTACTTTTACCGACTTGGGGTGAAAACAAAGGTCGATCAACAGAAAGTTCTATTATACATTTTATAATTTTAACAGGAGCTGTGAGTCACGACCATCCAGCTGTCAATCACGGGCATCTAGCTCTCAGCCAAATTGCACCACCAATAGTGAACTCTCTCCACCAAGACAATGATGAAGAAGATCTGCATTACTACCATTCGTCTGACACAGATGAAACCCACACTTCGGCTCCAACCCTAAACTCGGCACACCAGACGACCGCTGAAGGTTCGAATCAAACTAGAATGGTTTAAAGTAACTAATCTTACACATTGACCTAATGAATCTGACGATATCTTTCAAAATGTTACAGAAATATTAGTGGTCTGAATATCACAAGATAGACTTTATATCACTACGAGTTTACCTTCATGAATCCATGTGAGGGCTTTTCTGTTTGTGTTTTTTTTTTCATTACCGATCACTATTCCTGTACTTCACATTGAATTGACTGTAGACTGAATTTGCTTATATTTACCATCAAGGCATCTTTATTATTAATCCAAAAGTATCCAGCATGTTATTTCTATAGATTTAGAGCGAAAACAAAGCTCAAACCACGGTATCTTCTGTCAAACATTGTATCTTTGCAGGAGCTGTGAGTCACGGACACTCAGCTGTCAATCATATTGCAGGAGATGTCAATCACGGACAGCTAGCTCTCAGCCAACTCGTCCCACCAATAGTGAACTCGCTCTACCAGAGCAGCACTGTTGTCACTGATGAACAAGGCTCACAAGACGACCATCCGGCTGTACCAACCATACACACTACACGCCAGGGAACACCTGAAAAAGGTTTGAACAATTCAAACTAACGAAAGCTACACATTCATAAACCTAACGATATCAACAAAAAGGTAACAGAGAGGACATAGGGTGAATATTACGAGTTTTCCATTATGAATGAATGTGAGAGGTTTTTCCGTTTGTCTATTTTTGCTCTTCGCAGATCACCATTACTGTCCCTCACATCGGCCTTCGTGATTACCTGTAAACTAAATTTACTCATATTACCTCAGCATCTTCGCTATCAATCCGCAATTTTCCAATAAACTACTTTCACAGATATGGAGTGAAAAAAACTCGATCCTCAGTATTTGTGTCTTTGCAGGAGCTGTCAGTCACGTACACCCAGCTGTCAATCATATTACAGGACCTGTCAGTCAAATTGTACCACCAATAGTGAACTCTCTCTACCAGAGCAGCACTGATGAAGATGATCAGCATTACTACAAGTCTGACACAGATGAAAACCAAACCTCGGCTCCAACTCTAAACGGGTCACACCAGAGCACCTCTGATGGACATCTACATTACTACGTTTCGTCTGACACAGATGAAAACCAAACGTCGGCTCCAACTCTAAACGGGTCACACCAGAGCACCTCTGATGGACATCTACATTACTACGTTTCGTCTGACACAGATGAAAACCAAACTTCGGCTTCAACTCTAAACTCGGCACACCAGAGCCCCTCTGAAGAAGGTTTGAATTAAACTAGAATGATCTAAACTAAGCTTACACATTGAGTTGATAAAACTAAAATAGCGATATCACTTAAAAGGTCACACAGAGAAGTCAGGGATGTGACTATTGAAAGTTTACAATGCTAAGAGTTTACCATCATTAATCAATGTGATTTTTTTTCTGTTTGCGCATTTTTGCCCATAACAGATCGCCATTCTTTTCCCTCAAATGTGCACCTGATTATCTGTAAACTCAATTTTCTTATCTCATCATGTCATTTTTACTATCGATCTAAATGTAATGAATATTCTATATACTTTTTAACAGTTGAAGGGAAAGCAAAGCTCGACTTATAGTATATTCTGTAATCTTTACAGGAGCTGTGAGCTACGGACACCCAGCTGTCAATCATATCACAGGAGCTGTCAGTCAAATTGTACCACCGATAGTAAACTCTCTCTACCAGAGCAGCACTGATGAAGAGAACCTGCATTATCACCATAATTATGACACAGATGAAAACCAAACTTCGGCACTAACCTGAACGTTCCTCACAAGAAAACGACTGGAGAAAGTTTAAAACCCTTAACATCTAGCCGTCCCAGAGACTGCTCAGCAAACCGTAACGTCCCGCCTGTGTGTGTCGT
>NC_049996.1:4284211-4328058 GCF_000003815.2 Branchiostoma floridae
CGTGTGTCAAATATCACAATTAGGACAGCACATTCTAGAGACCATCACTGACAGACCGTACAAGACGGAAGGTTACTGAGACACTGATACAGTAGGATTGATAAAACACTTTAAGAAATGCGGTACAAGAAACACCTGGGGTTAAATTATGACGATACATGAAGGAAACATTAGGAGACTTAGACACCACAGGATTCATAGTTTCGTTGAAATTTAGAAAATGAAATTGACGAAACTGGTCCATTCTGTTAATAGATAAGGATTGCTTGGTTGTGTGAGTATATCAATGACCAGGTGGTCCTCATGCAGAGGTGGTGACCTGTACAGGCTTGTTCTGAAGCACAAGGCGTTATTATAATCGCATGTCAGGTTTTGATGCATGTTCCTGTATAACAGTTTAATCGCACCAATTATGTACCTTCTGGAAACAGATTATTACAAGTCAGTTGAGTCTCTAAAACGTCATTAATCGTTCTCATGTCCAAGTTTTTCTGAAGGTTTATCAAACAGCGAGGTATATATTGTAGAATATGTAAAAAAGAATTGTTTGTTTTTCTGTCTGTTCTTTCGTGACAAATCCTCCCGTATTGTGTTCTGTAAATAGAGTGTGTCGGGTACAAGTGGTCTTCCTTCAGATTAAAGGACAGAAGAATTCTTGTTCTTAACTATTTTCTTGAATTATTAAGAGCAAATGTCTGTAAGGATCAAACAATGGTGGCAGGGATGAAAAATCGATTTGGCTCATATTTTGCAAAGTGATAGTAATTGGTCCACAACCCCTCAAAATAGCTTTCTTTTGGATCAAAAGTCGTTGTTGCCATGGTAACGGGCCAAAAAACGTTTCTGGCCATTTTCCCCAATGTTCGCATCTCAAAAACACGGAAATCAACATACTTTATGACATTATCATGCCAAAAACTTTTAGGGTATCGTCAAAACAAAGCAAAATCTGAATAGACTAACATTTTGGCTTTTGAAAAATTATTGTGCAACTTCCAAGGAGATAAAATTGAGTTCTTGGGCAGCATCAAAACAATACCATGTTTCAAGCTTCAAAGTAAAGTAATTTTTGGCCCAACTTTGTAACGCTATAAGTGCCGCTCTGGTACTTATTTTTGCTTCAAATTTGTACCCTGTATAGATAATTCGTATATCTATCAAATGCATTATTAAAAAAAATTGGTAACTTGTTTGGTTATCACGTTGTTGTCCTCAAAAGTAGGCCAGTTTTTGCGTTTGACGAAAATTGTGAATTTTAGCCATGTTCAAAGTACTACATGTGACAAAGTAAAACAGAATTCTAACTCAACTTCTTGTCAAATGAAGATCTATGTATTGCTTATGTAATGAATGCTTGAAGAATTTTACATCGTGATGTTTAGTCACGTGGTTGTCCCTGAAAGTAGGCCACCTTTTTCGTTTGGCAGAAATTTTTGAAGTTTGTGAATTTTAGCCATTTGTTTTGTCTCCGTGTTTTTGAGATGCGAAAATTGGGGTAAATGGCCAGAAAACTTTGTTGGCCCGTTACCATGGCAACAAGGACTTTTGATCCAAAAGAAAACTATTTTGAGGGGTTGTGGGCCAAGTACTGTCACTGTGCACAATATGAGTCAAATCGATTTTTTTACCCCTGCCACCATTGTTTGATCCTTACAGACATTTCCTCTTAAGGCGTTCTCAAGTCTTTAAGAAATGGTGTGTATAAGTGCAGCTCTACGTCCAGCTTTGCAAAAATAAGATGCAGAATTTTATTCTTCTTCGCTACTTAAAAGTCAATAAATTGCAAACTGCAGCTATCGTTACACGGGCAGCGTCCATCATCAGGATAAAGATAATGAAAATGTTAACTGTGACCAATTTCGTCAAATTCCCTGGAGTAGCCACCACAGACAGGTTTCACTGTATTACTAATCTCCAACCAGATCCACGGTGCGTAATGTGTAGTATCAAACTCACCGTAGGTGCCCGTTTGACTCCCTTAGCCGGCTATACTCCTTGGCCAGCTTTGATACTATCTTATGCCACCGTAGGATCTGCTTGAGATTACTGTATTACAACGCCCTGGGGTAGCCGCCACAAAGTCGTCTTCACTATATTACAAACTCCCTGGAGTAGCCACCACGGACAGGTTTCACTATATTATAACCACTATAACCACCTGGGGTAGCCACCATAGGCAGGTTTCATTGTCACACTAACCACCTGGGGTACCCGCCAGACAGGTTTCAGTGTATTACAAACCCCCCTGGGTAGCCACCACATTCAGGTTTCACTGTCACACAAACCCCCTGGGTAGCCGCCACAGACAGGTTTCAGTATATTACACACCCCCTGTAGCCACTATATACAAGTCTCAGTGTGATACAGAAGGCTACTTCAGATGCCGTAAGGCAACCTGTCTTTGATTCTTGTGATGTCTGTCCTGTTTCCTAGCTACTTAAGGTTAAGCTGAGGGTAGTGTTTTAGAGACATGAACCTACCTAGAAGGAAAATGTCTTTTATGAATATCATGCCTTTTTCAGCCATGTTGGAGAGAAATTGTTTTACCTTGTGACTTTACATATATTATTTGGCAATGCAACAACACGAGAAAGATACAGAAAGCAGCACTATGCATATATGTCGACATTCGATCCGGATGGCATCTCCGTGTACAGGCGCTGAGTTGGGTCCACCCAACGATGGCGGAACAGTAAAAACAAAAAATCTTTTAAGAAAAGCTGTGCATTGCCGCGTATTTTATGACCGAACTGCTGAGTGCGACACCTAGCTTCTTCAGTAGGAAATACAGCAAAAGGGGATATTGGAAATTTACCTCATTATCATAATTTATGTCACATGAATTATTGGCACATTAAACAGGTTTTGTAAAACTTTTTGACCCACAATGAATATGCATTATTTTTCATTACAAAATAAGTTCCTTCTGATGCAATTTGTGATATATCTTTATATAAACATGGTGAGTTAAAGCGTAGATTTATTACGCTGGACCACATACAGTAACATGCGTCTAGAAGAGCGTTTTAATACTCGCCTGGAATGTACCATTGTCTAACTAAGCCATGAAACTCGGCAAGGAAAGAAGGGCCTTTGGAAGGGGCTTTGGAAGGGCTGGGTTAAAAGGTCCGTCCGTCCATGGATCCATGGAAGAAAGCTGGCATAAGGCATTGCCGCTGGCGCGGCAATGCAAAAATACCTCCTTCAGCTAATTACACCCCTGCCTGTTTAATGGGCGCCGTCATCCCAATTAAGAAATGGGAAACCAACATTTCGGCAGATGTAGAGTCAACCTTTGAATATTTCATAAAGCATTTGGCGTGGACGTCATAGTAGCGTTACCATAGCAACACGGTAGTCTCATACAGGCTTCTCAACTGGTTGCTGAAAAATAGTGAAAGTTAGCCAAAAGTGGTGAATCACTTACCACAGCAGTCAGTCAGGTGTGTTTGTATCTCTGTATTATTATGGCTAACTTCTCAATGAATGCTTTGCAAGCCAGCTGGCCATTTCTTACTCGTAAAGTCTGCTCCAGGCTAGTAACGTGTATTGCGGTGACTGGCACGAACAGCAGAAGTCACCACTGGTTGATAATCCTTGTACGTTGTGAAATTGTGGTGGCATTCATATTTCAAAGTTCATTTCTTACTCTTTCATGATGTGATTGTTTCTATGTTATTTTTTGTTGATGTTTGCTTTGTCGCCAATTATAGGATGGTGCGTCTGCATTGCCCCCTATACCCGTTGTCATTAATGATTCAAATTTAATCATTTCCCTCAGTCTCATGTCTTTGTTGTGTGCATGTTTAGTCCCTATCCGACACGTCACAGAATGGTTGAGTTCATCGATATTTCTCTTGAGGGGTGTTAAAGATAAAAATTGTTTCATAGTATTCGAGTCAGAAGTTTTAGATACGTCCTTTATAAAGTCAAAGTAGGAATTTACCACCAGTATGTATGTCTCAAGGACGATTTGATGATTATGCATTTTTTGGCTAGTTTTCCGCAGCTTATTCTTCTGATGTCACCTACATATCGTTGCAATGGCTTCGCCCTTTTTTTCCACGTCAAGCGATTTTTTTTGCACGCGTTCCAATTTACAACTGAGGCAGTCTGCAGTGTGCGCAGTTCTCCTCTTAGTTGTATACCCAGAGAGTCTTTCGAGTTGTCGCTAAGGTATTGTGAATAGATCAGCTTTGGAAAAATTGACTGGCTCTCAAAGTTTACGGAAGTTTTCTCAAGTCTTTTTAGATACCTTTTCTTTCAAAGTACATCTTTGTTTACATTTCTGAAAATACGGGACGATTCATTCTGTAAGTGGTGCGGAAACAAGTAAGTAAGAGTGCGTCAAAGGGTACACGATACAGGATAGGTGTGCGCGGTATAGGAGCGCCGATTGTCAGCATTCCTGTACAGGAGTTACTTTGCTGAAGGACAGGCTGAAAGAACATGGATGTTTTACGGCTGGTGTTCATCCTTGTGGTGTTCTTTACCTGCTTGACCAGTGCCGAGCAAGGTAAGCAACACGTGATAACTTAAAGTTGTTGAAGTTTGAAATGCACATTATCTTGTAGCTCTTAAGTTTATTTTGTAATGCTCCAATACTCATACGTATATGCGCAGGCTAAATTAATCCCGGGTAAAATGTATTTTTATTTCAATAGAATGGTGGATATATGAAACGCCCTATCACCTGAATTTAGACAACGCAGGCTATCTCCCACCTATTTAATCAAACACTTTGAGCAATCTGTTACTGAAAATTACCTTTTTCTTCTGACCACACATTTTGATGTTCAAATAATATGCACTTGGACGCATTGTTACAAATGCTTTCCAACATAGTCAGCCTATGCTTACCTCATTTCATTTGTTTTAATCTTTAATGTATTTGGTCACAGTCTGGGGGAACAGATCCATTTACTGTTTGTTTTGTAATGCTTTTAATCAAAACAAAAGCAACAACAATAGTACATTTGTCAAATACAAATACAAATACCAAGAAACTTACACATGTGTTTCTCCAGTCACAGACAAATAGTTCATTTGTCAAGTATTACACAAAGGATCCTAAGCTCTGGGTATATGTACAATCTGTTACTACACTATGATTACACATGGAGTAGTCCAACAATAAGCAGGGTTCATTCCGAAATATCAATAGGAAGTCTGAACAAACAATCTACATTGGATGTCAGCCTATAATGGCATGTGTGTTATTTGAAGCCTTTTCAAAGACATTGAAGGCTCGTTCTCATTTAAATGTAAAAAATGCTGTCGACTGACATTATATGGAGCAAATTATAGACAGACAACATCACTGGCCCCTTCGTTTATCCACAACCCCTGTAATGTTTTACGAAAGATGCACCACAACATTCATATTGGTTGATGGCTTAGAAGATTATTATAGACAAAGGTGGGATCTCACCCGCTAAAAAATGGATGTCGCCTGAGAAGACACAAAGAGTTCAAATAGTTGCGAAAAATGTAACAGTTCAGTTCCCAGAATAATTGTTGGAAAGGTGAAACCATCTACCCAGACCCTCTGACCGGTCATGTCAGATCGCTTCCGTCACTGATCTTGGAGGCTGTGTGAGGTAGTTTATGCCTGTCGCCGAATTCGGTAACAAACGTTACCACCCGAAGTACAAAGGTCGCCACGGTTATATTATTCACTTATAAGACTAGAACTGGGCGTTTTTGTGACGCTTTACAGTTTTGTCAAGCTTTCTAAAGAAACAAGAAAGGGTCATTAAATGCCATCTCAGCATCTGTATCCCACCTTGTTTAACAAAATGTTGTACAGAAATGACTGTAACAAACGTTATCATTGTTCGATGCTTTCTTCAGCTTTCTATTCGACCTGGTTCTCTTGCTTTTGATTTGTTTTGTTGTTTAGCCATCAAACATGCATGGGGTAAGGTTGTTAAGCTCTAATCTATAGTAAGGAATTTGGCCTATATGGTTACCTAATGTTTTTCCATGTAAGAGGTATAGCTTGAAACAGAGTTATATATTCAAAGATACCATTAGGTCTTGTGCTTAGGTTAAGCTGAGGGTAGTGTTTTAGAAACATGGACCTGTCTAAGGGGAAAATGTTTTTTTATGAATATTAAGGGCTCTTTTTTAAATATTATGCCTTCTTTCTTCCAGGTTGGAAAAAATTACCTTGTCACCTTACATATATCATTTTGTAATGCTGCTTTCTGGTTACAATTTCTTTAGGTAATATTTTATACCTAGATATTATTTTATAATGCTATTTACTTGTTACACTTTCTTTAGGTTCTTTTATTTGCTTCTATCTTGTACTTTATAGCTTGATTGTACTGTACTCTGGAGGTGTGAGCCTTGTAAAGGATGTATATAATAAGCAAATTTTATCAGCTCTCAATTCAATTGGCCTCGGAATTTAGATAAAAGAAATTGTAATCCGACATGCACACGAGAAATTGTACAAGAGCAGAACATCTGGCTACGTTCGAGAAACGCTTCAAGTTTTATTTCTAACACGTTTCTTTCTATTTGGTAATCTCATTAACAGAAGGCGCATACAATACAGAAGGATGTAGCTGTGTGCGTTTTTTGCTGAATAAAAATGTTTCAGAGTAAGCCACATATTACCTTGCAGGCTAATGTTGCGTTTAATGGCCTTCAAAAGAAGATTTGATTAATATGGCACTGAATAGAATATATGCTTATTATGTGGATCCAGCAATATAGCGAAGCCTCCAATAAGCAAATTGTATCAGCTCTCAATTCAATTGGCCTCAGAAGTCAGATGAAAGAAATTGTAATCCGACATGCACACGAGAAATTATTGTAAATGAGCAGCACATCTGGCTACGTTCGAGAAACGGATCAAGTTTTATTTCTAACACGTTTCTTTCTATCTTGTGATCTCACTAACATAAGGCACTTAGTATAGTGAAAAATGTAGCTGTCTGTGTTTTCCCTGAAAACATGCATTAGAGTAAGCCACATACTGCAGTGTGGCTTTGCAGTGTTGAGTAGCCTTGAAAAGAAGATTTAATTATGATGACACTGGTTAATGACCGGTGCAATGGCCTAGTGGGTAGAGTGTTCGCCTTGCATTCGGTAGGTCGTGAGTTCGATCCCCGGCCGAGTCATACCAAAGACTCTAAAAATGGTACATGCTGCTTTCTCTGCTTAGCACTCAGCACTAATGAGGAAGAGTATGGAAGTTAAACACACATCACTACCAGCGGACTAGCCCCCTGCTGTAGTGGCTTGCACATGTGTGGCCCAAGGGCTTCGAAGTGGGGATGGGCGCCACCCTACGCGTCTGTAGATGCATGGGCAAACTTTAACTTTTTTTAACACTGGTTAAGGTATGTGCTAATTAGTTGTATCCAGTAATATAGCGGAGCCTCCAATAAGCAAATTTTATCAGCTCTCAATTCAATTGGCCTCGGAAGTTAGATGAAAGAAATTGTAATCCGACATGCAAACGAGAATTTGTAAGAGAGCAGCACATCTGGCTACGTTCGAGAAACGGTTCAAGTTTTATTTCTAACACGTTTCTTTCTATTTGGTAATCTCACAAACAGAAGGCGCATACAATACAGAAGGATGTAGCTGTGTGCGTTTTTTTGTTGAATAAAAATGTTTCAGAGTAAGCCACATATTACCTTGCAGGCTAATGTTGCGTTTAATGGCCTTCAAAAGAAGATTTTATTAATATGGCACTGAATAAAATATATACTTATTATGTGGATCCAGCAATATAGCGAAGCCTCCAATAAGCAAATTGTATCAGCTCTCAATTCAATTGGCCTCAGAAGTCAGATGAAAGAAATTGTAATACGACATGCACACGAGAAATTATTGTAAATGAGCAGCAATTCTGGCTACGTTCGAGAAACGGTTCACGCTTTATGTCTAACACGTTTCTTTCTATCTTGTGATCTCACTAACATAAGGCACTTAGTATAGTGAGAAATGTAGCTGTCTGTGTTTTCCCTGAAAACATGCATTAGAGTAAGCCACATACTGCAGTGTGGCTTTGCAGTGTTGAGTAGCCTTGAAAAGAAGATTTAATTATGATGACACTGGTTAAGGTATGTGCTAATTAGTTGTATCCAGTAATATAGCGGAACCTCCAATAAGCAAATTTTATCATCTCTAAATTCAATTGGCCTCGGAAGTTAGATGAAAGAAATTGTAATCCGACATGCAAACGAGAATTTGTAAGAGAGCAGCACATCTGGCTACGTTCGAGAAACGGTTCAAGTTTTATTTCTAACACGTTTCTTTCTATCTTGTGATCTCACTAACATAAGGCGCTTAGTATAGAGATAGATGTAGCTGTCTGTGTTTTCCCTGAAAACATGCATTAGAGTAAGCCACATACTGCCGTGCGGCTTTGTAGTTTTGAGAGGCCTTGAAAAGAAGATTTGACACTGGTTAAGGTATATGGTAATTAGTTGTATCCAGTAATATAGAGCAGCACATCTGGCTACCTTCGAGAAACGGTTCATGTTTTATTTCTAACACGTTTCTTTTTATATAGTGACTAACATAAGACGCATAGTATACAGAAAATGTAGCTTTGTGCGCTTTTGCTGAAAACAATGGCATTGAAAAGAAGTTTTGATTAATGTGACAATAATCAAAATATGTACTCAGCTGGATCCAGCAATATACCGGAGCCTCCAATAAGCTCAACAAGAAAGGGGGCTACGTATGGAACTTTCCGGCACTTGGGGCATAGCACCCCCCCCCCCCCCCCCGAAACACAACATTTAGCTCCTGCAACTAAAACAACAGGAGCTAATTGACTCATATACATCAACTGTGTCTTAGCTTTTTTTTCCCATTGAAATCCAAATTGTCTTCAGCTTGACTTTGCCCTTCCTTTGTTTAACTTTGACTTGCTTGACTTTGTCTTACAATGTCTCCGATTGGACACCTAAAATTATCTTCATTCATAGTTAGTGCATAAAAGATCAGTTCTTCCAGATCACATCAGTGTCACTGACGAAGGATAGTGTATTCTATCCGAAACGTCTGACCGTTTCCAAAACCATATCCAGTTGCTTGAGTAACTACTTTTTGGAGTATCCTATTACCTGGATGTCTAACCTACATCGACGTGTCCTATCACGTGTTGTGTTCCAGTGGTAAGCCATAAGGTAGAGGAAGCGCTTCCTTTCTGCATTGGTCCTAGGTTTTGACAGTTTGATGCAGCTTGTTTTTGTTGACTGTGTTTGGTACCGACTGTTGGTTGACTGGAATGTCAGTTGGTTCTATAATGTTTTCGGTAGTCCTGTGTGCAGTATTCTACCGAATGTGGCAACGCTTCTTTGTTGGATTCTTTCCTTCATCGGTAATTATAACCAGCCAAAAATTTGTTACCTTGTTGCACTGTCTGTCTTGTTATCACGTCTTAGGGAGAAAAAGCCCGAGAACTGCCCGGCAAGGCCCCCTTTTTTTCAATTGGGACCTAACACTAAACCGATTAACAATAATATGTGATGAAAGATGTTGGAATTCGTAGCACGGTATCCTCGCGAAATCGTGAACGTCCACATCGCAACATCGGGCATGTATTTACGCTAGTCTAAGGTACACTTTTCAATGCATTTTACCATCATGATGTTGCAGGATGTGGAGGTATCCTGACGGTTCCCCCTGGAGGTACTGTGACATCACCGAACTACCCCGATGACTACGATACCGATGAGACTTGTGAGTGGACGATCACCGTGCCAGAAGAACTTATGGTTCTTCTTACGATTGACAGCTTCGACCTGGAGGACAATTTTGACTTTTTGACCATCTACAATAGAGGCACTGATAGCATCACAGAATTAAAGAGGTAATGTCCTGAATGACCAATCAGAAGTTTGGATTATGCAGCGAGTGAGAGTTGAGAGTAAGAGTGATTAGATTCAGAATGAAGAATCAAAAGCTTCTATATTCAAGGGCAACACATTCAAACAGAAACAATTATGCTTTAGTTTGATTTTCAGCTTAACAGGCTAAGACATTTAAGGTTGATTCCAAGATGGCGGATAGCTAAAATAGCTTTTATGACGTCATTTTGACGTCGTTGCGTCGTCTTTTGACAACAGAAGTCTTGTAACACTAAAATTTTGATAAGAAACCTTTATTTTTAACTTCTTGTGTGAAATATTCAGGTATTATGGGAATTCCCCTTTTAGCTCAAAAAATCAATGACGTCATAAATATGTCATATTACGTAACAATGATATAAAGATTTTAGATATCATCAAACTTGATGAGTATATCATTCCCTGCAAATTTGGTGATCCTACATTAAGCCGTTTTGAAATGACGAAGAGAGGGTCGAATGAGCCTTTAATTAAATAATGCTTTATTTTGATTTCCAGCTTAACAGGACAAGTGCCGTTAACTCACATCACCAGCACATCTAACCAGATGTTCGTGAGGTTTACCTCAGACGCAAGCGTTACGGCTCGGGGGTTCCAGTTCTCCTACACAGCCACAGATAGAGTCATAGGTGACACAGGTGGCGAAGGTGAGGTGTTTATTTCTTGTGTCCATCTTCCTTTTGATGTTCCTGTGGTGGACAATGACCCTAATTGACGCAGCCGCAGAAGGCCCATGTTGAGTTCATACAGTTTTTTTATCCTATTTTCGACTTGTAGCAGGAAAATGTACATTTCTTATTTGTGAGACAGTGTAGGGTGCATACGTTCAGATTTGGCAAAAAAACTAGGTTTTGGTTCATTTTTTAGGCCTGTGCTGACCCCTAATTTGAAGTGGTCAGTCCCTAAATTGAGATCATGAGATGCCAAGATGGCGGCACATTTGAAGGCTGCGGGAACTTTTGTTGGTCGAAATTTTTAAAAATCAGACTTTGGGACACTTGAGATAGAGGGCTGCTGTGTGTACATTTCGTGTATAAATGTGCCTCTTTACGCAACTGCCATTTTCGTGTGAGCGGGCTGCAGTTATTTGTCCTCCGCAGAGCGGCGTTTCAAAGTGGGCGTGAGAGGGCGATGCGCCGACAGGATTTTGTTCTTTTTTAATGTTTTATGGCTTGTACCCTGAACTCGGACATATCCGTTTTTGATATTCCCAAAGTGCACCCTACTATATTGTTTTCCGCGTCAAAATCAGTCACTTTGAGGCCCTTAACTATAGAAATCCCCATAAGCTAAAAACTGTGTTCTGCTACCTCAACACTGGCGATGCGTGTGGCGTAACTGGTAGAGCATTCGACCCGGAATCTAGAGGTTTCGAGTTCGATACCCGCCGTGCCCCCGACGTTGTGCCCTTGGAAAAGGCACTTTATATAATTACACGACCTTCCTCATTTCACCCAGGAATAAAAATGGGCACCTGACTTCGGTCAGGGAGGTAAAAAAATTCCAACTTTACCTTCGGTCTGTACTGTGTATGTGGCACTATTAACATAAGTTGAATTAAAAACTTCAGTGTAGTGCCACCTTGTCCCCGTCTGTCCAAAAGCAAATTAAGAAAACGGAAGTCAAAACCGGCTTTTATCAGTGTACTGGTTAGAATTGAGAAGCACGCCGCCCAAACCATGAACTGTGTCAGCGACCACCAATAAACACAATAAGTGCAAAGTTCTTCGTGATGTTTTCTAGATCCCCCCTCCCCCTTCTGGAACCACCAATGGACAAGCCCTGTAAACTGTGGTAATCATGACAATTCTCGGCATAACAATGCAAATCAATTTGAAATGGGACCAACAAGTAGACCATATGGTTCAACCGTGCAGTAGAAAACTTTTTCATGTTACGTACAGTCAAACCTGCCCAAGGGACCACTTCTTCTTACCTGTCAAACCTGCCCAAGCGACCGCCTGGCCATTAAGACCGCTTTTTCTCGGTCCCGAAAATTTTCCCCGTTGACGTAAGCATTGAGCAACCTCTACACAACGACCACCTGGTCAACGCGACCGCCGAAAATTGGGACCAGCTGCCCATAACTACCACGTCATTTTCGAATCTTGAAGTGTCTTCGATTTTCAATGATAACTAAAGCTATTTTGTGCCGAATTCGGCCAGTTTGCGTCGGATGTTGACTACCATTACGATGTTATATTCAAAATAGAGTGACGGCGGAGACACGGGCGTGTGCTTGCTTTTGCAATTAAACACAAAGGAAAATATCTATACTATGCATCGGTTATGTTGTGAGTCGATACTCTTCTAACAGACCACCTGACCAAATCTCCCCCGTGTGTCGTCTTGAGCAGGTTTGACTGTATTCAGTCTGAAGAGATTCGGGTGCTGACTGTCTGCACCAAGTGGATTACGCATGCGCAGGCACGTCGGGTGACTAAGTATTTTATAGCCGCGTCAGCGGCCGACTCAGACGGCAATGGAAGGTCTCTCAGCCGTCCGGGCATTCAACATAAAAACTGACAGGACGGCCCGGACGCTCACGATGTGTACGCGGCCGTTTCTGACGGCAATTGACGCGTTCAGACGGTTTGAAACGCACTCAAATGCTATTAGACGCTGTCCGGGAAATTTCGGATGCTTGAATTTTGCCAACATGGTGTCAAGTATGGGATACAGGACTTGAGATAACGATTGGTGTTAGCTTTCTGGCAGTACAGTTTGTAGCAATTTTGCGCTAGCAATGCTATGTGATTGTTCTCGTTTGCGATGTTGTTTGATAAAGATCGAATCGAATCAAATTGAATTGATACGGCAAAGATTACGGTACATGTATGTAATTATAGTTTATTGCACAAAAAGTATGTTTATACCTTTATCAGATTGCCAGGAGGGAAATGGTGCAACCTACAAAGGAACAGCCTCTGTGACGTCAACAGGCAAGACGTGTCAGCGCTGGGACAGCCAGACACCTCATGATCACGAGTACACATTTCTCTGGCATATTTTCAACCCGTCATCCGGATTGGAAGAGAACTACTGCCGGAATCCGGACGGCAAATCCGGAGTGTGGTGCTATACCATCGATCCCAGCACTAGATGGGAGCTTTGTGACCTACCGATCTGTGGTAAGGCCTGTTTATTTTGGTACTAGATCGGAGGAATGCGAAGTACCAGATTCGATATTGTAGGAATGCGCAGCACGCTACATATAACAAACGTCCCTATCGCAAAATTGTCCACGCACATCTTGCGCATTTTTGCGCATTGCAGGTGACCTTTTATGTTCTTTATCTCCCTCCGCCACAGCCTCACCGACCAATGCTCCTGGATGTGGAGGTGCCCTGACGGCTCCACCTGGAGGTATTATGACGTCACCGAACTACCCCGAGAATTACGACAACGAAGAGTATTGTGAGTGGAAGATCACCGTGCCAGAAGGAAGCAGGGTTCGTCTTACGTTTGACAGCTTCAACACCTACTTCAGAGGTGATGACCTTCTGAGAATCTACGAAGGAGGCATAGGTGTTGCTTCACCATCGTACAGGTACGTCGATGAAGGTTAGACATCCAGGTAATAACATATGCCAAAAAGCAGTTACTCAAGCAACTGGATATGGTTTTGGAAACGGTCAGACGTTTCAATTGGAATCCACCAGTTTTCGTCCGTGACACTGTGTGACACATGTGTCACTAACGAAAACTGGTGGATTGCAGTTGAAACGTCTGACCGTTTCCAAAATCATATCCTGTTGCTTGAGTAACTGCCTTTTGGCATACATTGTACAGGTAATGTAATGAACGGCCAATCAGTTTTCTTCCAGAGTAGAGAAGTTCGGATTATGCAGAGAGTGAGAGTTGAGAGTAAGAGTAGCTTCAAAATCAAGAATAAAAAGCGGAGACAATAATGCTTTATTTCGATTTCCAGCTTAAGAGGGAAGATGCCACAAAACAGCGTCACCAGCACATCTAACGTGATGTTCGTTACGTTTACATCTGATAATGATGAAAATACGGCTGAGGGGTTCCAGGCCTCCTACACAGCCATCGGTAAGGTACTCGCAAGCACGGGTGCGCTGTTCCCTCCACTATTAAGAGTTTGGAGACCTCATATCTTATTTATTTTCTATTTATTTCTGTAATCTTTATCCAGGTTGGTCCAAGCTCAGTGCTCTTGTACTGCTTTTCAGTGGAGCCCTGCGTGTTACATAAAAATAAATTAAACATATTCATCACAAACATAGGCAAACATAAATAGACAGCAATAAATGAAATGATTAAATAACAATGGTAATTGAAACTGATAATAATACTAATCATAACAATAGATGCTACTAGTGATGATGATATCAATACAAATGATGAATGAAAATAATGGTACGAAACTAAAGAAAACAATAATGATATTAACAAAATAAATGGTAGGAAACTAAAGAAAACAATAATGATGTTAACAAATAAATACTATCAAGTTGTCATTTTCATTGAGTGGTCAGAGGTCAGGCTAGCCAAGCCCTGCAGTTGGTTCTAAAGGTAGATTTTGACGTGCAGGTCTTTACAGATGGTGGAAGACTGTTCCATGCAGTAATACCTCTATAAGAGAACTTGCGCTTCCCACATTCTAACCGTACAAGTGGCAGTTTCAGGGATAGATTCTGACTGTGCCGGGTGGGATAGCTGTGGGAGTCAGAAGTCCTTTGAAAATTATTGATGTAATCAGGAAGTTCATTGTTAACTGCCTTGTACATTGATTGTAGCAGGTGCAAGTTTCTCCTGGATGTTAAGGTTTTCCAGCCCAAGGCAGATAGCTCATCAACGCCAACATGATGGGTGTATTTCAAACCAAGAATAAGCCTAGCTGCCCGGTTCTGGAGTTTTTGTAGTCTATCGGACAGACATTTACCACAATTACCCCAAATCACATCGCAATAGTCCATTTTAGGCAAAACCATGGAGTTGAATAACATAACAAGAGTGCGCTGTGGTAGACAAGGAATTAGGCGCCGTAAGACTCCCAGTCTTGACGAGACTGCATTACATAACTTGTCAATATGGACTTCCCATGTTAAGCAAGGATCAAGCCAAACGCCCAGATACTTAAAGCTAGTGACAACTTCCAAACTGGTGCCAGAAAGAGTGGTTGACAGTTGCTCTGTACTTGACTGCAGCCTACGCGCTGTGCCGAAGAGCATTGCTTTACATTTAGTAACATTGAGTGTCAATTTATTTGTGTGTAACCATGTTTCGATATATATATCTCCATGAAATAATCTGATTATGCAAATGACTTTAACATTAACATAATCATTTCTAGGTAAAATACACCTTTAAAGACCAAGGTTGTACTATAAATCACCCAATAGATTCGGCTGACGTAAACTACCAGCCCTCAGTCTGGTCCCAACCACCATGGTGTTCACATCAGTGGAGGCAAGCTTATACAGATTAGCAAGTATTGGAGTTACTCTTCAAAACTGTTTTGAAATGCACAAAAGCCAGTAGTCTTGATAGATAAGGAATTGAAGTATGACTACACACAATTCAGCATAGCTTCAAGTCAGCTTTCAAACATTATAAAGCATAGCTGAGCATGGTTTTGACCCAGGTACAATTTATACAGTCCTACAGTCTAACTCTCCTAACTCTTAGACTAACTCTTTCTTCATGTATTTTCTTTCCTTCTACTCTCCAGCCGGACACTGGACTGGACTTAGATCTTCTCACTCCTAGACTAACTCTTTCTTCGTGTATTTTCCTTCCTTCTACTCTCCAGCCAGACACAGGGCTGGACTTGGATCTCTTCTCACTCCTAGACTAACTCTTTCTTCATGTATTTCCTTCCTTCTACTCTCCAGCCAGACACTGGACTGGACTTGGATCTATTCTCACTCCAAGACTAACTCTTTCTTCATGTATTTTCTTTCCTTCTACTCTCCAAGATAGACTGGACTTGGATCTCTTCTCACTCCTAGACTAACTCTTTCTTCATGTATTTCCTTCCTTCTACTCTCCAGCCAGACACTGGACTGGACTTGGATCTATTCTCACTCCAAAAATAACTCTTTCTTCATGTATTTTCCTTCCTTCTACTCTCCAGCCAGACACTGGACTGGACTTGGATCTATTCTCACTCCAAAAATAACTCTTTCTTCATGTATTTTCCTTCCTTCTACTCTCCAGCCAGACACTGGACTGGACTTGGATCTATTCTCACTCCTAGACTAACTCTTTCTTCATGTATTTTTCTTCCTTGTACTCTCCAAGATAGACTGGACTTAGATCTCTCCTCAATGCTAGGCTGACTCTTTCTTTCCCCATGCGTTTTCCTTCCTTCTTACCCACTGCCAGAAGCTGGACTCAACCTCCTTTGCCTTGTTTGTTTGTTTGTTTGTTTGTTTGTTTCTCAGCAGCCTCTTGTTTAACGTCAGCTCTCTGCACAACTTGGTTAATGATGTTCCAGGGAATCCTCTAAAGCCAACTTCTCTATTTACCACTAAGATAATTACGACCATATCATGTCCAGAACTCGACATATCAAAATACGAAGATCCACTGCATTACCGTAACAAGTCACCAGGGTCCAAAATCTAATCGTTTTCTTAGAAGGGGAATGTTGTTTTGTTTAATTCAATATTTTCATTTTGCCTGCCTTCACATAAATATTGGACCGATACGTACATTGTTCGTTTTACTTAAATCTACTGTCATTGATCAAAACGACATTTAATTATAGAAATCTTTTTTACTACCAAGAAAAATTGGGGGTGGGCGGTGACATACCAGCCAGAATAAAATCAAAATAACTTTTGACAAGCAAAAGTCTTGTAGAAATCCCTGTAAAATGATAAAAGACGGAGTTTGACAGACGGAGTTTGACAACTTCCGACTTCAGTATACATATTGCAGTTGACCGTTGATACTTTATCCCACTCCCCCCCCCCCCGTTACAGAAGGATGTGGGGGTATCCTGACGGCTCCTCCTGGAGGTAATGTGATGTCACCCAACTACCCCGGTAACTATGGCAGAAGTGAGACTTGTGAGTGGACGATCAACGTGCCAGTTGGAAGCATGGTTCTTCTTACGTTTAACAGCTTCCACCTTGAGGAAGGTTATGCCTTCTTGAAAGTCTACGATGGAGGCAGTGACAGTGCTTTTGAATTGTTGAGGTAATGTCCTGAACGGCCAAACAGTTTTTGTCCGGAGTAGAGAAGTTTTGATAATCTCTTTTGAGAGAGAGAGAGAAAGAGAGAGAGAGAGAGAGAGAGGGGGGGGAGAGGGAGGGAGGGAGGTAGAGGGAGAGAGAGAGAGAGAGAGAGAGAGAGAGAGAGAGAGTGTGTGTGTGTGTGTGTGTGTTCTGGTGTACATTGCTAGCTTCATAATCAAAAGCTTCAATATATTTTTTGGGTAACAGGAAGAAAAGGCAATAATGGTCTATTTTGATTTCCAGCTTAACAGGGCAAGCGTCTGTCAACATCACAGCCAGCACATCTAACCAGATGTTCGTGAGGTTTACCGCTTTCGGCAGTGCGCCGACTCAGGGCTTCAGCTTCTCCTACATAGGTAAGGTGTTTTATTACATTCGTGAGTGGATATATATACAAGTGTTTCTTGTTTAGCAGCCTAATCCTGTGAACTTCATTTGTATTGTTCCGAGATTCAGTTATGTGGCTACGTCTTTAACCGATCAGAATTCCTGCTCTCTACAAGCGTTACAAAATGTACAGAATATTTCACTACTGTATTGAACTAGTTTGAACTGTTATACCCAACACAAAAATTGGACTCACCCAAATTTTCGACTGAACAGCACCAGTCTTTGTCAAGGAATGAACAATCCACTGCTGCCGTGACATCACGTTATGCTGATAGAACATGTGACTCAATTAGCAGTGGATCATAGGTTGCAGGAAGTCTATGGTGCCAACCGTCTCGATCTGTTCAGGGATGGTTGTAAAGCTCTGTTGTAGATGGCTTCTTTGATCCCTCTAGCGAAAAGGTCTGGCTCTATGTCAAAGATTTTAACTTTGTCCAGTGAGACCGAATGACCCGGCGATTCTATGTGAATTTGTTGGGAATTGTGTTGGCTATTACAGTTCAAACTCGTTCAATAAAATGATTTCTGCCAACACAGATGGATTTTCAAGTTAATATTTCACTACTATAGTCATTTATCTTACAGTGGATCTAAAGCATTAGGCTTTTAAAGAAGAAAAAAGCAGGCCTTACTAAATGTAGACATATAGTCGCATGACAGACTTGCATCATGCAAATTATTGTATGCTGGAACCCTACCATCTTTCTGTGATGCTGTTGCCAAATATATTTTCTATTTTGTTCAATCAATTGAAATTGCAGACAATGCAACGCATGGCAAACCCAGGCAGCTTAGCTGATATTAGGTGCCAACAGAAACATACATACATACATTTACGCTTCTCATAGACTCACATAATTAACTCAAATGGTTAAACTATACCTTAGATAGTAACGACAAGATTAAGCCTAAAGACAAACCTTCTTGAGTTGTTCTCTGTGAAATCATGGAAGAAGATGGAGCTTGGCAAACTCTACCTTCAGGGCACATGTTGCAGTTGAGCGTTGATACTTGCGATGGTGCGGTGTGATATGGAGCAAACCCTTCTGTCTGGAGTTTGTGATTCACTTCAAATTACCCGGTTGGAGGCCTGGCAAACCTTCATACCGTATCAGCCACACGGTGATTTCACCCGGACGGGGGACCTGGCGCATCCCCGTCTTGTAATTAGCCAGCGAAATTGTATGTCACCCCGTAAGGGGCGGTATAACCCCGTCGTGTGTAAACATGTGCGAACATTTGTGATCACGTCGACCGATGCTGATGATGATGACTATTTATCCCCTCAGACACAGCAGCACCGACCGGCGCTCCTGGGTGTGGAAGTATCCTCACGGTTCCTCCAGGAGGTAGTGTGACGTCACCGAACTACCCCGCTGACTTCGGCATCGATGAGACTTGTGACTGGACGATCACCGTGGCAGAAAGAAGAATGGTTCTTCTCACGTTTGACAGCTTCTACCTTGATCACGGTGATGCCTTTTTGACCATATACGATGGAGACAGTGATGGTGCCACAGAATTACATAGGTAATGTCTTCAACGGACAAACAGGTTTCTTCCAAACTAGAGAAGTCTGCTGAATGTAGAGAGTGAGTTTTGTTGTAAATTACAAAGTTTATGACTTTTTTCTTTCAATCTTCCATCAACCAAAGTTGATATGCCCTTCGGCGTAACACACCAGCTTCGCAGGTGCAGGCACACGGCGCGGCAGCAGCTGGTTTTATTACACATAGGACCCGTCACACCTAACTTTTGTATATCTATCTGCAAGCGTTCTTTGAAAGTATCCAGAGAGACTATGTCCCTACTGTGCCTGATGATAACAAATTCCACTCTACGATAGTTCTGGGAAAATACGAATTTTTGAACACGTTAATGCTAGGATGGTAACTCTGGTACTTGAAGTCATGGCTGTTTCTTGTTCAGTCTGACCTTGATCGCTACCAGATGATGGTCGCTGTCAGCATACGCTCAACGGTATTCTCTCACGTCCAGCACGGACCTCTGCCACTTGTTCACCATTAAATGGTCTATTGGATAAATGGTGTGTCCATCTGGAGAATTCCACGTTACTTGTGGATAGTTTTGTGGGGGAAGATGGTCGCACCTTTCACCAGCCTGTTGCCCAGCAGAGTTCGACAAGTCTTTCTCCTTTACAGTTGATGCTGCCGCATCCATGCCGACCCATGGCATCTTCTCTTCCACTGTTGTCACTCCCAAGTTTGGTATCCAGGTCTCCCATTAGCAGTAGCATGTCATGCGTTTTACTGATTTCTCGTTGTTCTAGTTTATACCAGTTTATACCAGTACATACCTCTTTGATGTCATCTTCAGCCTCATTGGTATGGGCAGAGCATTGTAGAACAGTGAGTTTACAGTATTTGGAGTCAAATCTGGCAGTCTGTCGCTGATCGGTTCCCATTCAAGGAGTGCTTTGCAATCGGTTGCTTGTTTGTTCAATAGTAGCGCTCCTTTATTCGCATGTTGACTGTCCTACCCAAAGTATATAATGCTCAAGCCCTCAGATGTGAAGATACATCCTGATCCAGTCCATCTGCATTCCCTCACACCAAGAACATCTAGGTTATAGTTCAACATTTCTCATTTTCTGCTTACTTGTGCTGTGTTTGAGATTTCTTACATGGTGCGAACATTCCATGTTCCAATTCTGATGGTGTTTTACGGCCAAGGAGACTCCGCTTCGAGCATCTGACTTCCCGGGGTAGGCTTTCAGCAGCAGCCGTCATGGTGCCTGTTGCTAGGCTAGACTTTCACAAGGAGCCGTCATGGTGCCTGCTGCTAGGCTAGACTTTCAACAGGAGCCGTCAAGGTGCCTGCTGCTAGGCTAGGCTTTCATCAGTAGCTGTCATGGTGCCTGCTGCTAGGCTAGACTTTCACATGGAGCCGCCATGGTGCCTGCTGCTAGGCTAGGCTTTCATCAGGAGCCGTCATGGTGCCTTTTGCTAGGCTAGTCTTTCATCAGGAGCCGTCATGGTGCCTGCTGCTAGGCTAGTCTTTCATCATGAGCCGTCATGGTGCCTGCTGCTAGGCTAGACTTTCAACAGGAGCCGTCATGGTGCCTGCTGCTAGGCTAGACTTTCATCAGGAGCCGTCATGGTGCCTTCTGCTAGGCTAGTCTTTCATCATGAGCCGTCATGGTGCCTGCTGCTAGTCTAGGCTTCATCAGGAGCCGTCATGGTGCCTTCTGCTAGGCTAGGCTTCATCAGGAGCCGTCATGGTGCCTGCTGGTAGGCTAGTCTTTCATCAGGAGCCGTCATGGTGCCTGCTGCTAGGCTAGGCTTTCATCAGGAGCCGTCATGGTGCCTTCTGCTAGGCTAGGCTTCATCAGGAGCCGTCATGGTGCCTGCTACTAGGCTAGTCTTTCATCAGGAGCCGTCATGGTGCCTGCTGCTAGGCTAGGCTTTCATCAGGAGCCGTCATGGTGCCTGCTGCTAGGCTAGGCTTTCATCAGGAGCCGTCATGGTGCCTGCTGCTAGGCTAGGCTTTCATCAGGAGCCGTCATGGTGCCTGCTGCTAGGCTAGGCTTTCATCAGGAGCCGTCATGGTGCCTTCTGCTAGGCTAGGCTTCATCAGGAGCCGTCATGGTGCCTGCTGCTAGGCTAGGCTTCACCAGGAGCCGTCATGGTGCCTGCTGCTAGGCTAGTCTTTCATCAGGAGCCGTCATGGTGCCTGCTGCTAGGCTAGTCTTTCATCAGGAGCCGTCATGGTGCCTGCTGCTAGGCTAGTCTTTCATCAGGAGCCGTCATGGTGCCTGCTGCTAGGCTAGTCTTTCATCAGGAGCCGTCATGGTGCCTGCTGCTAGGCTAGGCTTTCATCAGGAGCCGTCATGGTGCCTGCTGCTAGGCTAGGCTTTCATTAGGAGCCGTCATGGTGCCTGCTGCTAGGCTAGGCTTTCTACCAGGCCCTGCGGTCTCGTGCGTACAAAAGTATTTCTGCATAACATAGAACAGAGGCAATGCTGTTTCATTTGATTTCCAGCTTAACAGGGCACATGCTAGTCATCCAGCTCTCCAGCACCTCTAACCAGGTGTTCGTGAGGTTTTCATCTGGCGGGAGCAGCAGCGCGGCTCAGGGGTTCCAGTTCTCCTACACAGTCACAGACTCACCAATTGGTAAGGTGATTGATTACAACGAGCATGTGTATTGTAAGAGCGCGGTCACATAGGCCGTGCGATTGTCGTACGATCGGTAACTTCGGGCATTTGGAAGGACAAAAATACGTCTCCTGAAAACTTCAACAAGGTATTTTTGTAGGACTTGCTTGTAAAGCTCCGGTCACAAATGACGTACGATTTACTGCAATGGAGGCTTTATGCGCGGCATTGTGCCCCTGTCACATTCTCCACGATCTTCGGGCGTATCGATGGAAGGTCGGCCATATTTAAGATCGACAGAGGGTTGCGCGTATTTTTCACCTGAAAACCGTCCCTGTCACATTTAAGCCATACGTTGCACCTTGTACGATTGTTGTGCAATAAAGTTATTATTATAAGCGAGGTTCGGGCGATTGCGGCAGACTTGTCGTCCGATCGATTTTCGCGCAATGCGACAGGGGTATTGCGTCGGAAGTCGGGGTAGGATCGGGCGCAATAGTTTAGATATATAAAGACGCGTTGTCACAAAGGTCGTAGGGCATCGCACGATGGGGTAATAAGAGCGTTGCTACGTCAATTGTAGGTAAATCATAGTAAATCGGGGAGCCTTCTGTGACGAAAAATAGAGGTGAAATGGATTTTGAACATGTTCAAAGTTTCTCCATCGCCGTACAATTTTTAATGCCCTCACAGCAGGTTTCATTACGGTATGTTTTTTTCCTACTGATGATGTGAAACATTCATATATTTTGGCCATGTTGTGGTGGCTTCAGTTTTCCCTTTAATTGTCGATGTTATAATAATAATAATAATGGTTTATTTCACAGAAGCATTTCGCAGCCCTTAGGCTGAATTGCACAGTCCTTTCACATGAGAGTCAAAAATCGACTGTAGGAAATACAATTGATAATACAGCTGGGTAAAATACTATACATAAAATTTACATTTACCTTAAGATTAAAAGTATTTTTAAATTCTATTGATATGATTTATAGCAATAGGATAATCTCAGCGTTTGTAATGCTTTCTAATCTTGAGCATTTTACATTGGTGGTCGATACAATACATGAACATTTAACAATACAATACCTTCGATGTTGATGAAAAGGGAAACCATATACGTCGCAACTGTTAGATGGCTACATACACGTTGGTTCAAAACTAGATCAAATCTCAGCTCTCGTCGGTCGCGGGTCAGTTTACCATAACCGTAACCATGGCAACAACACGAACAGAATGGCAGACTCTATGTGTCGTAATTTGGGGGGGGGGGGCTTATGATTTTTGCCTGATTACATTTTTCTTTATAACATATCATCAGAAAAAGCACAATGTGATCTTCGAAAAAGCCTGACTTGCAGATCTGGCAATCAGGGAATAAGCATATCAGTACTTGTGTATGATTCGTTTGTACTGTAAGACTCATATTGTTATGGTTTCTTTTTACTGTGAAAGACATTATAGGCTGGTATTCAACAACTAGGTCCACATTGGTTTAAGAAGCACAGAAGCGTCCAGGCGGCTATTCAGAAGAAACACAAGTGAAAACTCGAACGACGCTGAAAACATTTTGAACATCGCCCGATGCCATGCGATGGCTGATTTTAATTACTATTTACCTGCGATTTACTGCGATCATCGTGCGATATACGGGATATGCTTTTGCAAGTACGTCGTACGAGCTTTGTGACCGGGGCTTCACGATGTTTGTAGTTTAGCAGTTTGACTCTAGATTGTTCAATTCGTTGTGTGTGTGGCATAACTGGTAGAGCGGTCGGCTCGGAATCTAGAGGTCCCGAGTTCACTACTCGCCGTGCCCCCGACGTTGTGCCCTTTGGAAAGGCACTTTGTAAAACACGACCTTCCTCCCTTCACCCAGGTGTAAAAATGGGTACCTGACTTCGGTCGGGGAGTTAAAAGAAAGACTACCGTTACCTTCTGTCTATACTTTGTATGTGGCACTGACATAAGTTACAACCTTGAGTGCCGTGCCACATTGTCATTGTCAAAAAAAAAGTTCAATTGTATTCCTGTGGGACTTAATCATTTAGACTAAGGCTGCCAATATAACCTACATCCTGAACGAAGAACAAGAATAGAGAAACATGTTTGGCAATGCCGGAATACTGCCTTCCTCACACAGAAATCGTCATTGGGTACACCAGGCTTGGCTGCTGGAGGGATGCAACTGATGACCGAGCCATTCCCTCACTGGAGGAGACCCATCCACTCCTAGACGGTGATGCCTACTGGGCACGGAAAAACGCCATAGAAAAGTGTCACCAAGTAGCACTTTCTCGTGGTTTCCCCATGTTTGCTCTACAGGACAGCGGGAAGTGTTTGGGGTCTGCTGATGGGCTCAACACCTACAACAAGCATGGACCTTCCTCAGCCTGTGCTTTTGGCGGCAAAGGAGGCCCCCTGGGAAACGAGGTCTTCAAAATCACAGGTGGGTGCGTAAATGTTGTACGGGTGGAAGTTAAGGTTCCTTTGTCAAAATTATATTTTACCAATTATGCTTTCCTCTAACTATTTGGTGCATGCTCAATTGCTTTTGTAAAACTTCCTGATCAATAACGTTTTAAAAATTTGCTTCTCTATGGCCTTCTTTTCACGTTCTTGGCTCACATCTGATTCAGTTTCAGTACAGGAGTTTAAAATGGGAATGGAGAGTTTCGTCGGGTATTGTTTCAAGGTGTAAAATGTTGTCTTTTGACTTGCAATCTTTTAAAAGTTTCCAAAAGGCTGAATGATTGATACTAGAGGAAGAGTGGAGTTGTTTGAAAATGTAGTCTTTTTTTTTTAAGTTTTTCGTATAAGTCTAGTATACTGGTTTTTCTTAGTAAAGTAAGATCCTCTAATATACGGATCACGATCACGTGGGTTATTTGAAAACAGCCTACTAAATTACGAAGTTCGCGTCTGGCTGACGCACAGGTCTGGTTAAACCATTTTTTCTTATCTTTTTGGTTCTTACATTTTCCATGTTCCTTTTTTGTGCAACGGAGTGACAAACAATGCTGACCGGCTGTTTGTAATGGAGTAACAAAATCTTTCAAGGCAAGGTCTAGTGATTGTGGGGTCTTTTCATAGCTTCTGAGCATAAATGAATTAATACAAGAGGTAAAAGTTGTGGAGTTGAGTGCGTCGACAAATTTTTCGTTGGAATCATTGTCCCATATAAATTTTTGGTGTGGTCGGATTGGTAAACTGGTTTCTTTTTCAACAGTGATCGCAACACTTCATTCGCCCAGTCCGAAATAAAACAAAGACTAAAAGACAACTTTATTCAAAACTTCTACTCAGATCTTAACTCTCCTGGCACGACGGAAAATCAAGGAAATAAGTTAAGAACTTACAGAAAATTTAAGCATTCGTATGAAAGAGAAAAATATCTGGATATAGCAAATTTTAGATATTGCCGGGCCATGACCAAACTAAGGATAAGCGATCATCCACTGGAAATTGAAGCTGGTAGATATAACCGAACTCCTCCTGATGATAGACTATGTATATTTTGCGATAAGAGTTTCATGTATGTAGAAAACGAAGTACACTTTGTCCTAGAGTGTTCGCTGTACAAAGATCTGCGAAATGCATTCGCTAATGCTACACATATAGATAAAAAATATGCGCACTTGACGAAGGAAAATCTGTTCAAATACCTTATGTCATCATCTAACTACGATATACTGGAAAAAACTCTGTAAGCTCGTCCACGCATGTTTTAAGAAGAGAGAAGAAGCATGTAAACTGTAATATATATGTATAGCTTTCCGATTACTTACTATGTACCAAACTGACTGCATTTAGCCCCAATGGGGCATGAATATGCAATAAAACTTTATTGTCATTGTCATTTCAACGGGTGGTTTAGTTTTGCTTTGTAGAATTAAAGAAAGCTTACAGTGGTACGAGTAAGGAGTTAGCTCATGGACATGGAAGAATGAAGTTTTGCGAACAAGAATATCTTCACTGGCTAACACATAATCTACAATACTACAGCCATTAGGCTGGTAACAATTTTGCTTCCCAAGTATGTCACCCGGCGTTCTACCATTTAGATTCTTACTTTGCTATTAATACATAAATCGATCAGATTTTTTTTCCAAAAACATTTGCGGGTCCCTCGTCCATATTAGCTCTTGAAAGAGGATGATCAAAATCATAACTTATTGGGAGGGTTTGGGAATCTATAGGGAAGTCGTCTAAGATGTACTCAGGCACCGTTCCTACTCATGCATTCAGATCACCTCCTACTAATATTTCGCCAAGGGTACGATAAGGTGACATTTCATCTTCGAGAACATCAAATATATTGTAAGTTCTGGTGTGGATTGTTGACCTATTGGGGTTAATATAAACATTTGCTAAGTATATATCCCTTGTAAAGAAGAAAGAAAAGAAAGGTGTTCGTGTATTGCATGGGATCGGCCCTGCGTGTGAAGTGCTATTTATATATATAGAAAGTAGATTCCCTCACTTTAGACACATGAGTAGCACTGACAAGTTTTTGTTCTTCATGCGTTTTAACAAACCGACCATAGCTAAACCCATACAGTCCTACATTTTCACGATTACCAAGAAGCGAGAAGAAGCCGAACTTCTGTGTTAGACTAGATTTGTGATACTTTTATGTACTATATACATGTATATATTTTGTCTTGTTGTGACCTGTACTTAGCTCGGTTGGGCAAAAATGTACAATAAAGGTCTTCATTCATTCATTAAACGTGTTTTAAACTCCCAAAACCAGGAGACTGCCAGTCGGGGCCGGGAAATGGAGAACCCTACCGAGGCACAGTCAATGTGTCCGAATCAGGATTGCCGTGTCAGCGCTGGGACAATCAGACTGAATTCAACCCTACTAAATCGCCAGGCTTCGGGCTGGAGGAGAACTACTGCCGGAATCCGAGTTCCACGAACCCCGCCGGTGTTTGGTGCTACACGAACAAAACAGGCCAGCCCCAACACAAGGAGCGGTGTGACGTACCTTTCTGTCGTAAGGTCTTATTTGGTCGATGTAGGTTAGACATCCAGGTAATAGGATACACCAAAAGGAGTTACTCAAGCAACTAGATATGGTTTTGGAAACGGTCATACATTTCCATAGTATCCACAATCCTTCGTCAGTGACACTAAACTTCGACTGAAGTGATCTGGAAGAACTGATCTTTGATACTCTAACTATGAATGAAGACAATTTTAGATGTACAATCGGAGACATAGTAAGACTGAAGTCAAGCTGAAGACAATTAATTTGGATTCCAATAGTTAACAAAGGTCCTAATTGGGTACCGATACTAACAAACCAAGGAAACATCCAAGGAACCTTGGATGGTCATGTCTAAGCTATGAAGCTGGGCTGCGAGTAGCCGCGAGCGAGCGTGGCCCAGTGGGTTGACTTGCCTCCATAATGTTTGTGTACCCTTAGGGGTCAACTACGTATGAGTATGGTCATTGCATCGAATGGTCATTACCAATTTTGAACTGTCATCCTCCAACAAAAAGAGAGGTACCGGTACGACCGGTTTATCTAATTGGACCGGTCCTGAAAAACCGGACCTGAAAAAATTCAGTGGACCGGATGTTTGGCCTATTAAAAATAAACAGATTATGTGATCAGAAATTCACACGTTTTGGGGCTTAATTACCGGTCGAAGAAAATAGCAAAGCGAAGCAGAGTAGAGTTTATAGTCAAGTTTTACAGTCAATCGTACAGAGGCAGTATTTTAGTACACCAATGGGAGTCAAATACTTCTCACAAAACGTACTTATTTGTAGCAAAAATGACAATTGTTTTGGGTATTGACCATTCACATTTTTCACAAACTGAATCAGGTCCAGGTTCAGGTCCGGACCTGGACCTGATCCTCTGGACCTGAACCTTACCTGGACCTGAATTTTCTGTACCGGTACCCATCCCTAGTATCAACTACTACATCGGCTCCTCAACAGTTCAATTCCATTATACACATCAATCAATCAGGAACATTTGATGTGACTTGTTAACGATACCTTGATATGGTGGGAAATAACCATATTGCTATGGAATCTTCCTTTTCAACTCCCTTCGTCTCAGATATGCTTTCTGTAGATTAAAATCCTGATGGACAGAATTAACTGAAAGTTTCAAAACACAGTGTTTCGCTGCCCCCCCGGATACCACCCGTGCGGACGCGAACATACCTGCGTCAAGGCGTGGGAGCGGTGTGACGGGCAGGCGGACTGCGCAGACGGGAGTGACGAGAGTGATTGTGGTAAGACTCCTGCTGTATCCAACTTTCGTCAGTATCTAGATTCCGTACTAGGCCGAATGCTGGATATCCAGAAAACGGCCTGAGCAGGAGGACGCGTCCTGGATATCCAGAAAACGACCCTAACTGTTTTCTGTCCTGTCAATCACCATGGAAGTACGAATCCTGGATATCTAGTTTACGTACGTTTTTGGACGAATCCTGGACCCGACGAAATCTAGATGTTACAACTCCCAATTAGAAAAAAAACCGGACATCGGTGGTTTACTTTGGGCGTGACTCCCACATGGTCCCGTGGATTTGGGTAGCCTCTACCAGGCTATGGACTACTTGTCAATAGCACGCTAGGAGAGTCGGCCGGCCAAGTATAAACATTGTGGTGGTAATGTTTCTACTCGGCCGGCCGACTCCCCAAGCGTACTATCGACTCCGATTGTCCAATTTCTACGATTAGACCACCGATTCACGGGGCCTCGTAGAGGCTAGATTTTTTTTTTTGGGGGGGGGGGGTACTTTAGGAAGTGACTCCCACGTTGGCCCGTGGGATATTCTGCGGCTCTCGGAATATATTTCAGTGCGGTCAGGCTTTAAATTAGCCCCCTTGCCGGTAACAAACCGACGTGGCGCACACCTAATGGCTCCTCCCGGGATCCGGGGCAAATTTGTGGCTTCGGAGCCCGGCTAAACTGGAATCCAGTCTACTTGTGGCACGGCCTACCGTAGTTAGTGTAGGCTTTCTACGGTGCCAGTGTAGCTCTGAGTCGCCGGGGTAATCATTCACACCCGGTAGGATTTTCACGCGGTTAGGCCCAGTGGGAGTTAATTGCCGGCCATATAGTAGTTGTGGCCGGCTAATTAATCCCGTGAAAATACTACCAGGCGTGGCCAATTACCCCGGCGGCTGTGAGCTGCACTGGCCCCGTACAAAGCCTGCACTAACAACGGTAGGCCGAGCCACAAGTAGACTGGATTCCAGGTTAGAGCCCGGCTGAAGCTACAGACCCGACGGGAACAGTGCCTAGTTGGGCTCACGAAGTACATTTGTATTACGGCTCGTGTTCCTTGCGCTGATAACAAAGGCGCTGGAAAAAGTCTTCGTATTTATCCTCATGTCCTTCAGGATACTCGCGTCTCCTGGTGGAAATAATGCTGGGGAAACTTGATAAAGGATATACCGAGTTGTACTTTCTCTTTTTTTTATTCTCCTGTCGATTCGACAGATGAGCAGGCAGACAGGCATTTTGCCGGTGGGTTCTGCAACCTGTTTGCATGAGCTGCACATGACTTTCTCTATATGTCAAATATTTGATAAATACTTCGGCAAACTTGCAGGAAATAAAAAATACACTCGACACGTGTGATCCCTGAATCTGTAGTTACTTGTGACCTTACTTAAACAAGCAAGTACAGTCAAACCTGCCCAAGCGACCACCTCTTCTTAGCGACCACCTGGCCATTACGACCGGTCCCGAATATTTTCCCCATTGACGTAAGCATTAAGCGACCTCTTCACAGCGCCAAAAATTGGGACCGAACAGGACAAAATCCCTGCCCATAACGACCGCGTCATTTTCAACCTTGAGGTGTCATCAATTTCCGATGAAATTTAGCACGATTTTTTGCCAAATTCAGCCAGTTTGCGTCGGATTTTGACTGACATTACGATGTTATGTTCAAAATAAAGATGACGGCGGATGCATGTGCGTGTGCTTGCTATTTGTCATTAAACACAAAGTAAACTATTCAAACTATGCATCGGACATGTTGTGAGTCGATACTCTACCAACCGACCACCTGACCTAATCGACCGCTTTCCCCCTCCCCCTCCCCCTCCCCCTGGTGGTCGGCTTGGGCAGGTTTGACTGTACTCAGAAATAGGTCAAGCCAGCCGAGAACTCCCCATATAAACCTTCAGCCAGAAGTTCAGCTTCGTGCTACCTGTGACAGGGTGTCTTCTCTCGGAAACCACTTCCTGTGTTGGTTCAACTGTTTTCTTTCCCCTGCTATTATGGACAAATCGGTGCAATAGCTGAGTGGATAAAGTGTTCGCCTTGCATTCGGTAGGTCGTGAGTTCGATCCCCGGCCGAGTCATACCAAAGACTTTAAAAAATGGTACATGCTGCTTCCTCTGCTTAGCACTCAGCATTCGGGAATTAGGGATGGAAGTTGAACACACACCACTACCAGTGGACTAGCCCCCTGCTGTAGTGATTGCATAAAGTTATGTGACATTGAGAGTGAGAGATTGCATAAAGTTATGTGACCCCGGGCTACTGAAACGGAGATGGGCGCAGCCCTATGCGCCATCAGGCGCGGGAAGGACTTTGACTTTTTTTTACTATGGACAAACATCATATACTGATTAATTTGCATAATTTCTAATTTATGATCATTTCCTTTTGTTCGTCAATGGCTCCTGCCAATGTCTGAACCATGACGTAATGTCTACAATGTTGTAATTTTCAGTGTGCCTGCCCATCCCTGCGGATCTGAACCTCGGCGACAGATATGCGATGCTGCCGAATCAGTACGGCCAGACGACATTTCGGGAGATACAGAATTCCAATGTCGTGGAGCTGCTCAACAATTCCACCAGCAACGCAGAGGCCCAACATCCCGAGTTCCGGGAATTCGCATCTGCGGTCATCTTCCCGCGATGTGCTGTCTCCGAAGAGGACGGCACTTCCAGGAACAGGGCTTCGTTCTTGTGAGTAAAGGCCAGTGAACACCAACGGAAATCTGTATTGGCGATAGTGTAAAAATAGGCAAGTTCGGGGTGTCATGATCTCATCCGTAAACATTCCAGGTCATAAGAACTCACCCCACACAGCAGCCCGCTATCTCAAGTGTCCAAAAGTCTGATTTTTTTAAAAATTCCGACCAGCGCAGTTCCCGCAGCTCTCAAATATGCCGCCATCTTGGCATCTCATGACGTCAATTTAGGGACTGACCACTTCAAATTAGGGGTCAGCACAGGCTTAGAAAATGAACCAAAACCTGTTTTTTTCCTAATCTGAACGTATGCACCCTACACTGTCTCACCAATAAAAAATGTTTCTTACATTTTTCCTGCAACAAGACGAAAATAGGCTAAAATACTGTGGACTCAAATGGGGCCTTCTGCGGCTGCGTCAATTGGGGTCATTGCCCTAAGAGGGTGTATTCGATTGGACAATGTGGCAATTATTTCAGGAACTAACATACATACGGTGTTTGGTATAACATCAGCCATCAAATATGTTTATAATCACTACAAATATGTTGAAGTTCATACTTACCCGAAAAATGTTCGAATTTGAATTGTTTTAATTTTGGTTTTGCTTCAAAGGTCTTCGCTGACGGTGGGAATTAACAAATCACGCATGCGCACGTCTATTCTATCCCTGTTTCTGTCCCGTTTGTTTGTTTGTGTATAGACACGACAGGGTATATGACGAAGAGAACGGTAGGTCTACATCTGCATGTTTATTGTATATTGTAGGGCCACACAACTGCTGCCGTGCCGCTCGTGGTGTGAGGAAGTCATCCGCATGGCTGATGACCAGACGAAGACCCGGTTCCCTGCCTGTGACCTGTTTCCCTCACCACCACACGCCTGTTGGAACGCTGAACCACAGATAAAGAACAACGAGGGTAAGGACGAGCACTAGACCAATCACTCTCCACTAGTCGTAGCACCTACAAAATGGTTGACACATTTTTCATAACTGCTACTGGATGTACCAACTAGAGTTCCACGACCCCATGCCTACGCCAAATGAATTGAACCTTTACGACAGGTGTATTGATGCGCACATGTTAACCTTGTAGATACAGATACATACTATGCAGACCACGACATGGTGTGTATTTCGTTGACCTTTAAAGACCATGCTGATGATACACCCTAAGTGGCATGAAGACATGTCCCTGGGACTTTCTCTATGTATTGTCAATTGCACTTTGTACGTTGCTGACTGTTTTCAGACATCTAAACTTCTTTGTACAGAGAATATTTAAATTTTACTTTCTGCGCTATTGACAATGCATATTTGATAGTATAGTCATGTGTGCAAAAGTTGAAGTATGGTTCATATAAAGATGACATATAACATATGTTTATATGAACGTATGTCATATCTACATATATATGCATAGAGAAAGAGAGACAGATACTTGTATATATTTGCTATTTGCTGTACAAATACATAGATAGATGTATTGATTGCTTGCAGCTTCAAAAATATGAACACATGCCGACATTGATAATGATCACTGTTATATATATTTGCAAAATCAGTAAACTTCTTACATCAATGTGTCTCAGGTGTTTGTATATGAATTCTGTAACTTAGTCTCTATGTTGCATGTTACCAGCACTATCATAATTTGTTAATGTAAACATGATAAATTTTGAAACCCACCTGTTGCATGTTACTATAGGGACCATGTGATAAGTTTGATCACAAATATTGCAAATAGCAGGAATGTCAGTTACTTACAAGTGATCATCAACATACATAAAATCTACAAAAAGCACCAAATATTTCATGGAGTAATGAGGTCGCAGAACTCTAGTTATTTCTACTATTTGTATCATTTTTGTAGTAGCCATTACTGTTGTCCATTAGATGCCTTATGTTTGTAATGATTGTGTAGTTGCCGTTCACATTCCCTGTCTGCGATTTTATTGCTGTAGGTGTTTTACACCAGATCGGTCTAGTGTTTCTACTTTTTTTTCTCTTTATTTAGTATCCTTTTAATCTGAGGAGGTGGTCGGAGAAATCCATTGCCTGTCGCCCTGCCCTGACCTGTCTTGGGACAAAGCTGAAGTAAACGAATAGATAAATGTCATTGTCCTAACGTAACTTTGATTTCATCGCACACATCGCATGCATCCGTTTGTAAATTCCTCCCCAGTTTGCTACCATGGCAGCGGCATAAACTACCGCGGTACATGGAGCAAAACTGTATCCGGGGCAGATTGTGTGGAGTGGCCGCCAACTACGTATCGGACTTTGTACCCCTGGGCTAACTTAGAGGACAACTACTGCCGAAACCCTTCCGTGCGAGAGTGGCCATTTTGTTACCTGCAAAATGGCAATGAGGAGAGGTGTGACATCAACCCGTGCGGTAAGTTGTGTTGCTCAGATGGGAGACATTATCCGAACCGAGCCATATTCTCAAGGTCACTCGAGCACAAACTCCAGACGAGACGTTTGTTTCCAGTGTAAATTGGTTTGAGGAAGCAAAGAAATATGCATACTATTTCATGTCATACGATATAGTATCCACTAGTCCAGTGTCTATATTATATATCAACCCTATCTAGACCGGGCTTTTTTTTATTCCTGGGGCCTTTGAAATTTCAAAACGGCTTGGTTAACAATCACCAAATTTGGATGGTATGGTATACTCCAATGACGTCGACACTGACGCCTATATCACTACACGAAAACTTGAATATCCTGTCGTTTTGGGGGTTGCATATGTCCCGTGAAACCCGGTGTATGACCGTGTATCCGGGGCATGTGCAGTCATATCCTGTCATGACAAGCGCGGGTCCTGCATATTACCGCTTATGCCTGCACATCCGGTAATTAGACATGTATGGGGATATGCGGCCCCTTCTCACGTCTCGTGTCTTGAGTAATGCCAAACAAGAGACCATCTTGTGTGTGAATTGATAGACGTAATGATACTTCCGCTTTACATAAAAGTACTCTCCAAGCGAATGTGTACTGACTTGTCTGGCATTTTCCGTCAACAAAACTCACAAGCGCCTGATATAAACGAATGCATTGTTTTACAAGACAAGGAAAGGCCTACGCACGAATGGCGCGTATCATCGTTTTCCAATGAATTGTTACCGAGAACGAACACTAAAAATAACTTTGAGCGCGTCATATACCAGCGTTTGGTATTATTACATTCTTAAGCTTCGGTTTTACGTTTTTAGCTAATCAACTAATTTTACTTTTTTTTAAACTTTTGACACGAAAGAAAACATGGCTTACCCACGCTCAATTTTAATATTCGTTTTGTTTTTTTGCTGCGGCAGTTTGTTGCCTAGATTTAACTACACGAAATGGACATTCTAAGTAAAATCGAACACGTTTGATGATAGCATTCTCTACCATTCTATGGTGGGGTAGTCTGTCATTTTACGCCCTTAGCTTATCATTTAAACGGCCGCTTCAGTCTAAAGACCAATGTTGTGCTTTTGAAACAAAAGAAAACATGGCGTATATGATATACCCACGCTCGCATTGGAAGCCTTCATTCATTTTTATCCTTGTGGATAATGCTTGTTGCAAAAACAATATGTTTGTTACCAGACTGATGTATGAAATCATTAACAACTGTTGAACACATTTTCACCTAGTTCCTTGTGGGTATTGTTTGACTGTGAACTGGCCAGGTGACAAAAAGCTGAATTTAGCTACAGTGGACCTCCCGACCTATTGTGCCTGTCTGTATGCAAATACTCATCAGAACTAGCCAATTGTATTTCACACAGCATGTAGGTGTTTGAAAATAAGGACCAATCAACACACATTTTCAAGTTTTACAGTTGGCATTTCAGAGCTAGACTTCTTTCTGTGAGGTTGCGCTTTTACGCAACGGATCCCGTTAGCTGGATATTTGCATGCACGGCAGACAACGTCAGTGAACACTGAGGGATTTAAAATGATACGACCTCGACACTAAACAACATCTTGCCGCGTGGAATTTGAACTGCCTACGCTGAAGGATTGGATTCTGCTTGGAGTGTTAAACAACTGTAATTTTATAGCTAGTATCCAGCCTCGCGCGCGGGCAGGCTCTGTAGGGTACGGTGGGGTACGACCGACATGCCCGGTTGTGATTTTGCGGACGGTTTAAGACTACGTCACACGTCGCCATGTAGGGCTGGCTTAAAAGTTGCTGCCGGAGGCGGTGGTTGGCTCGGGTGATATTAGCCTGTGTTTACACAAGCTCTCGCCGGCTGGGCTTAATGACCCCCTCCCCAATCTTAGGGCCGGCCGCTAGGGGCGCGATTTTAGTCAGGCTAGGGTGATATCTGCTTCGGCCTCTTGGACAGTGGAGGTTGCCCACCCGTGTCGCGATGGATCAATGGTTACCACAAATCTTCACGTCCACGTTTAGAAATTTTGCCGCAGCTGTGCTCCTGACTAACAAAAGTCTGTGCAGAAGACGGGTGGACAACAGAATGTATGATAGCGGGAATGCAGAACTTCACAAGACGTAAAAAGGAGCATCATTCCTAGCATATATGGAGGAAATCGTCAGGACAGTCTACTGTCCAGAAATACTTTGAAAAAATAAAGAAAATTCATTCACCATTCAGAAAGAATAAAAGCAAAATAAACACACTCCAGGGAGGGGGGATCCTAGGTAGGGCAGGGTAGTAAAACAAAGCTGCTTTCAATGACAAAGGGTATAATGAAGTCGTTCTAGTCGAGGCCTGGGTGAGATAATTAGGTGATAATTAGGTGCTAACAAGGGTGCATGTCCCGAATAGGCAGGCATATGCAGGAAATTTGGGTCGGATGAGCGGACATGGGCGGGACATGCACTGGGATGGCCAGGCACATATGCAGGCATTATCGGCCTCCATATGTCCCGCACACTAATAGTTGTGAATCTCCGGGTCATATGCAGGTCCGTCTATACCAAGTGAACGGACGGCATATACCCGTTATCGGCCACATATTTTGAATATCTGGGTTTATATACAGGAGTATTCGACCCAGATATTCGCTTTTTCGTGTAGTGTATGACGTCGTAAAATGACGTAATTTGTCCGCCATCTTGTTTTTTTTCTAAAATACTTTTTTCTACATATAACCCCAAAACTCAAACGTAGTTGACTAAAAAGGTGCAAATGAATGTGTTTTGTAAAAGTATAAAAGATTTTGCTGGGATTTGAGTAAAATTAACATGATTTTACCGTTCTTAATGACATTGCCCGCCATCTTGGTTTTTGATCTATGACGTCATCAAATTAGCATACATTAGGAATGTTTAATTGTAAATGTAACTTAGAATTACGTAGGATATCAATGATATAGATAAACAAGTGTGGTCCAGCAATAATACCATGAAATCTCATGTAAACTGAAATTAGTAAATTTGGTAAAATATGCCTGTCAGAAAACCAGTGCCATGGCAACACTAAAAATCATAAACTCAACATTTTTTCGCAGAATTTTTGCAAACAATGTTTTAGGAAAAGTCACTAAGTTTCGCAGTCCTAGCACACGTCGTTTATAAGTTATACTACGTCAAAGTTGGCGCAGGCACTTTTAGCTACCCCCCCCCCCCCCGTCTAAATAGGGTTAATAGTACATACATGGCTCTGCATGGGGTTAATGGGTGTCACGTTGTTTAACACGTTGCGTAATTCACCACAGAGGAATCCAGTAAAATGTTTGATTATATGCATTTGTTGACACATAATCTATTGGAAAACAACACACCCTTCTGGATTTTAGAACTCCTTTTATCACTCTTATACGCCGTAGAACCAAAGTCACTTTCAGACTTTTCTATTAAAATCTGATTTCTTTGTTTTGTTTAGAATGTTTCCAACGATAGTGCTAAGAAAGTAAGTCAATGTCTTAATCCTAAAACCCCGTTTGAACCCAAGGCGTACATTTTGAAGTGCCATTTTAACATTTTTGATACAAATTGCATACGCGACTTTGTAAGCAAATACTGTGGAAATTGATTAGAAAAGTCCAACTGGGGTCCAAATGGACCCCACCATATTGTGCAGATTTTAAAATAAACTTTTGACACCCACCCCAAAACTACTTATTGTATGAACACCAAATTTTCAGAGGATGACTTATATGCACAGCAGAATTATCATTTTGTGTCATTAGTATATAATATGACAAAACTATGACCTCATTCAGCTAATACAGGCGGCCATCTTTGATTTTTTATCAATGACAATATTATTTATTTTTATCAGATTAGCATAAATTATGAATTCTGAATCATAAGAATTACATCTTATTTGTTTGATGTAAGAAAACAAGTGTATTTTACCAAGAAAACCCTAGCACGTCATTGTTCTAATCAACTTTGGCAGTTCACGGCGGTCGGTCGCTAGGGTATTCTTTCCCGTTTCTATGCGCGTGCGACAGAGTATCGGGTTACAGGAGGTCTACTATTGGCTAACCGTAAAATATTTGAAGATAAATAAAGTGTTATGGCAGTGAAAATGACTTTGAAATAAGATTAAATTATCAATTTTACATTCAATGAATCTTGTCATTTGAATTTAAATAGCTGTTTTGATTAGAATTTGCTTCCAAAGACGGTATTTTTTTTGTTTTCAGGAAGGCCTTTAATTTGACCAAATTATTAAACTCTTGATAAGATGGGCCGCATGTGTCATCGAAAGTTTTCAATTTTTATATTTTTCGTCATCTATGAGTAAAATAAAATTTTTGTTTTTGGGATTTTTTAATTTCTAATTTTAAGCAAAGTTACAGTCGAAACTATGCGTAAAAATGGCATTTTTCACACTTAATTACCGATAATTCAAAATCGGAGGCATTTTTGAAAAATCCCAAAAACAAAAATCTGGGGAAAACCGTTGCAGACATTTTGAGCCATCAATGAGTTAAGTTGGACTCTTCTTGGTCGAGATTTTAAACGGTGTTTGCACGCATGCCATGCCGCACGGATAGCGAGAGGGTGTAATTGATATCGGTGTAAACAACACTAATAATACACAAGGTCACCAACAAAAACGCAAGTAGCTTCGTTACATGTTACAGAACCCCCAAAAAGTGACAGCATAGATGTACTGTCCAGAAAATTGTTTATATTGGTGAAAAACCATATTTTACGCCTGATTCAAGGTAGTTGGGGGAAAGGGGCCAGAAAGCACTGTTTTACCTGCAATGACCGCAGATGACCTTAATAGAACACGGGTTTTGTTCGAATTACGTCATATCGAACATCATGGAAGAGGGTTCGAATTCGGCTAGACATGGGAGGTTTTGAGCCCGAATTTGACCACCGTGGTTTTTGTGATGATATGCCCGTCATAATTTCGTTGCCATGGCAACACAAGCCATGATGAACTTATTTTATTCCAAAGAAACACGGCCGTCGGGTGCTAGGGTATTCTTCCCCGGTTCTATGCGCGTTCGACAGAGTATCGGGTTACAGGAGGTCTACTACTGGCTAACCGTAAAATATTTGAAAATAAACAAAGTGTTTTGACAGTGAAAATATTTTGAAATAAGACTAAATTAGCAATTTTACATACTTTGAATCTTGTCATTTTAATCTAGATAGCTGTTTTGTTTAGATTTTGCTTCCAAAGACGTTTATTTTCCTGTTTTCAGGAAGGCCTTTAATTTGACCAAACTCTTGATAAGATGGGTTCCATGTGTCATCGAAAGTACTCAATTTTTATATTTTTCGTTATCTATGAGGAAAATGAAACTTTCTGTTTTGGGGACTTTTTAATTTTCAATTTCAAGCAAAGTTACAGTCGAAAATATGCATAAAATTGGCATTTGAACTTAATTACCAATAATTTGAAGTCGAAGGCTAAATTAAAAAAAAAAAAACAGAAATGTCGGGAAAACCGTTGCCGTCATTTTGAGTCGTCAATGAGTCCAATTGGACTCTTCTTGGTTGGGATCTTAAACGATGTTTGCAAGCATGTCATGCCGCACGGATAGCGAGAGGGTGTAATTAATACCAGTATTAACAACACTTATAATATTCAAGGTCACTAACAAAAACGCCAGTAGCATCGTTACATATCACAGGTCCCCCAAAAAGTGACAGAATAGATGCACTGTCCAGGAAATTGTTTATATTGGTGAAAAACTATATTTTTTTCCTGATTCAAAGTGTTTTGGGAAAAAGGCCAGAAAGCACTGTTTTACCTGCAATGACCGCAGATGACATAAATAGAACACGGGTTCGGTTCGAATTACAGCAGATCGAACATCGTACGTGGAACAAGGTTCAAATTCGGCAAGACATGGGAGATTTTGAGCCCGAATTTGACCACGGTGAAATTTTGGCTAACAACATTTTGTAAAAAGTTACAGAGTTTGGTAGCTTGAACGCAAGCGGTTCAGGATTTATGCGACATGAAACTTGGTAGATGCCTAAAAAAACCTTCCATGGTTTTAATAGGTTTAGGGAAAATGTGGTCCTCTTGATCTTTTGCATAAATTATGATAAAGAGTTGGAATTATTCCCACCTGAACGCGCCTAAATGTCCCTCTTACATTGATGAAATAATGCATATACAATAATCGCCGATATGGAAATATTTTGGGGTCTGTTGGGATACCACTTGGTCATTTTAGTCTCAAAAAAGGTCGGGTGCTTGAAGGTTAATGATGTTCAAGGACCCACTAGTGAAATGCATGATCATTTTCTGTTAGTCAACTCGTGCGGAAGGGTGCTTTGCGTGAGTGCTTTCCTCGACAATATCTTCAAGCAATTTTTCTAAAAGATCTAAACTAACTATCTTTAGCATAATCTTTCTTATTGGCTTTGTAAATTACAATACCCAGATTTGCCCGTCTGCGTGGACATGGGCCCTCCGGATCACGGCAGTAGAAGCCCTGAGAAGAGGTTTTACACCGTGGGAGAAAAGGTCACGTACACCTGCGACGACGGGTACACACTCGACTCCATGCATACCAGCAGAGTCAGGTGCCTAGGGGATGGCATCTGGCAATATGACAAGCCCAGCTGTTCAGGTGATTGTGACAGAGTTGTCGGTGTGAAAAATCCAGCATTCTCTACAATGACGTACATTCTAAGTTTAGTGCTTAGTGTAAAATTGAAAGATGTGGCCCGAGGATTCGTATTCTTTAAGTAGTTAATACTTGAAGGCAATCGTATCATATTCTATATGATTGCTGTTTTTGTAAAAGCAGAGGTGGGAGTGACAATATGTTATGTATAACGAAGAAACTCTATTTGGCAGCTATAATAGAAAATATTTAGTTATAAATTTGAAAGCCAAACATCACGATGTAAGAAAACCACATCTTTTCTGTACCTTTTCGAACATATTGCATAAAACATTTAAATGCCTCTGAAACATACGCAAAAACACACGACATTTCACATCACATTAAAAGTGCCCAAAGATCCTTTTAAAAGCCAGGTACACCTTTCAGTTGTCTTTGTTATATGATTCTAAAACCAGCTGAACTATTTAGCTCGTTTTACTCTGTATAAATGCTTCTAGAACCCTGCCTAAATAACTGATAATAGTTGCTAGTCCCTACATCTAACATTCCAAACATTTTGACACAAATGTCGATTTGCATTTGATGCAAGTTATCTTCATAACGATGGACATGCATCATTGCCCTCCTTAGTGAACATTAGGGCCACGCTACATGACGACCTAATTAATGGGTACAGTTCAAACCAGGCGCCTGAAACTGAGAGTGAGAACCACACAGTTATCATCTTCAGTGGCATCGTGGAACAGATCATCGACCTGGTAAGCTTTAGTATCTGTAATAAATTGTATATATGAGAGTTTGCAGGGTATATAGCAAAAGAAAATTGATGGAGGTAACAAAATGCTTTAACTTTTTTTCAGGACGAAAAGAAGGAGCTTCTGGCTGCCTCCCTAGTCATCGAATTCGTAAGTAGACCCGGCTATAACACCTTCAGCATATGGACCCCTACACTTACTCTGAAGAGGAAGTATGTAGTCGTCTCTTTTATAATATTATTAAAATTACGTCAGGTCTAATTCGCTTTCCCCAAATTAATTATATATATATATATATATATATATATATATATATATATATATATATATATATATATATATATATATGCGTGTGTGTGTGTGTGCGTGTGTGTATGTGTGTTTGGTGTTTTTTGTGTGCCTTTATGTTTGCATGCGTGTTGGGTGGGTCTGTGATTGTTTGAGTGTGTGTGTGTGTTTTGTGTATGTGTGCTTGTATGTGTGGTGTCTGTGTGAGTGTGTGTCTGTTTTTGTGTGTGTGTTTACATGTGTGTTGGGTGGGTGGGTTTTTGTCTGTGTGTGTGTGTGTGTACGTGTCTGTCTGTCTGTTTTGTGTTTGTGCTTGCATGTGTGTTGTCTGTGTGTCTGTTTTTGTGTGTGCGTTTGCTGTTTTGTTTCTGTGTGTTGGTGTATTTGCATGTGTGTTGCGTCTGTCTCTTTTTCTTTGAGCATGCAGTGTGTGTGTTTGCATGTGTTGTGTGTGTGTGTGCGTGTTAGATGGTGTGTTTGCATATGTATTGTGTGTTTTTTGTGTGTGTCAGCCTCTTTGTCTTTGTGTGTCTGTTGTGTGTGTCTGTTTGCATGTGTGTTTGTGTTTGAGAGTGTGTGTCTGTTTTTGTGTGTGTTTTTGTCTTTGTGCGTGTGACGCGAAGAAATCTGTTGACCATCCGCCGGCACGTAAAAGGCCATTTCTATTCGTAAAAGAAAAATGATATTTTTTGTTACCACACAGTGCTGATGGTAAGTACACAGGCTTGCCTAAGGACGTACCGGTGCTGATCAGCTCGGATGGTACTATAACGTGGACAGTAGAGACTCTGACCAGCACCATCTGTGATGCAGACCCGTTCCTCTTCCCTGCCGATACCATGGAATGCCACATTTGTTTTTCCTTGTCTGCAATTGACCAAACCATCGGTAAGGTTGTCTAAATATGTCCTGGTAACACAACATTTATTTCATTTTATTGGTGTTCATTGGTGTTCCACTTCCAGTAAACTTTATGGATACCATTCCCTGTAGGCCTGTACAATAACCAACCAATGCTCTTAGGCACACACAAAAAAAACACGAAAGACACAAATTGCAATACGGTATAACAGCCAGACTTCTTCCTATAATGCCGAGGCATGATATGTTTTAATGATCTGTTGAACACAGAATGCGGAGGGGGCAGTTCCTGTGACGTCTGGTCTACTCCAAAACAGGAAGGCGAATGGAATCGGAAGGACAAGGTATTTGGGGAAGGCAACAAGAAGGCGTGCTTCGCTATTAATCTGGAAAGGATCCCGCTGTTCCACATCGCCACGACTGTTGGCCCCTGCGTCATCCTGGTGGTGCTGATGACCATCACCTTCCTCATGCCCATAGACAAGGGAGACCGGATCTCCTTCGGAGTGACCATCCTGCTCTCCATGGTCGTGTCTCTCGTGTTCGTCACGGAGGTACTTCCTGTGAAAGGAGCGCTGCCGTTTTTCGGTGAGGACAGAAAATTGTCACATTTCCCCGCAAAATTTTCCCGACCAACCCTTTTTTTGCTACTAAGACTAAATTACCTGAATGAACTTTGAGTAGATAGATTACACCGACAAATCAGCTAAATCCATTTATGGAGCATTTCGTTAACTGTTCAATGAAAAAGTCTAAGGGTCCTTCACTATGTGAGTAAATGAAATAAATCTGCCCGAATTTGCAGATTGTATCTTCAGTACAAACCTGGTATCGTCATAAGTTGTTTACTGTGTATGCAGTAAAAAATAAAACAAAACAAATACCATGATTCATATTACAGCCACTCTGATCGTCGTGTGCATGGGTCTGATGGGACTTTTCCTGTTCTTCACCATGTACATCATCATCATTCACGACATGGAGGGGAGTCTGTCTCCAATGGCGAAGACTTTCTTCCTCTATTACATGGCGAGGTACGTGCTACTCGTCACAATATAAAGGTCCTGGATTAAGTAGAGCAAATAGAATGCATAGGAAATCAGGTACGTTGAAGCTTGATTCACTCTTTGTTGGTGTGTCGGATGGTTCCACTTCATTGTCGATTTCAGATATTATACATAACTTTCAGGATAGTTTGCCAATGCCAGCAAACGGCATGTTACGGAGTTCTTGCAGATACAGGCTGATTTCATTTCAGTTGAATACTGTTGATCACATGTTGTTTGATGCCTCGTTTACCAAACAAATCAATGATCTGGATCATTTACATGGAGACAAACATGAATGACAAGTATCCACATCATTCTCTTTCCTTCTTGTCAATGTTGATAAGGTCCCTGCTGCTCGGAGACCTCACAGAGAAGGAGGCTGCGAGCGGGGAAGGAGAGACAGGCCTGACCGGCGGGAAGCCGGCCTCGTCTGAGCGGGCCAACCACGACATTCCTACGGCTGATGTATTTGATGACGTGGTGAAGGTCAATGGAAAGACCCCATCTGATGTCTTTGATGACGTAGTGAAGGTCGACTTGGAGACCCTGGCTAAAGTCTCCGATGACGTAGTGAAGGTCGACCTGGAGACCCCAGCTGAAGTCTCCGATGACGTGGTGAAGGTCGACCTGGAGACCCCAGCTGAAGTCTCCGATGACGTGGTGAAGGTCGACGTGGAGACCCCAGCTAAAGTCTCCGATGGCGTAGTGAAGGTCAACCTGGAGACCCCAGCTGAAGTCTCCGATGACGTGGTGAAGGTCGACGTGGAGACCCCAGCTAAAGTCTCCGATGGCGTAGTGAAGGTCAACCTGGAGACCCCAGCTGAAGTCTCCGATGACGTGGTGAAGGTCGACGTGGAGACCCCAGCTGAAGTCTCCGATGGCGTAGTGAAGGTCAACCTGGAGACCCCAGCAGAAGTCTCCGATGGCGTAGTGAAGGTCAACCGGAGACCCCAGCTGAAGTCTCCGATGACGTAGGGAAGGTCGACCTGGAGACCCCAGCTGAAGTCTCCGATGACGTGGTGAAGGTCGACATGGAGACCCCAGCTGAAGTCTCCGATGACGTGGTGAAGGTCGACCTGGAGACCCCAGCTGAAGTCTCCGATGACGTGGTGAAGGTCGACGTGGAGACTCCAGCTGATGTCTCCGATGACGTGGTGAAGGTCGACGTGGAGACCCCAGCTGAAGTCTCCGATGACGTGGTGAAGGTCGACCTGGAGACCCCAGCTGAAGTCTCCGATGACGTGGTGAAGGTCGACGTGGAGACTCCAGCTGATGTCTCCGATGACGTGGTGAAGGTCGACGTG